>NW_022589711.1:32215156-32474135 GCF_004348235.1 Phoca vitulina | reverse complement strand
TTTTTTTTAACTGTCTTTTTTTCTTTTTTCCTTTTTTTGAATTTTTCTTTTTCCCTTTTTCAACCAACATCTTATCAATCCCTTTTTTAAAAAAAAAAATTTTATTTTTCATTTTTAAAGTCATATTCTATCCCTTCATAGTAGTTACCCGTATTTTTGGCATATATATATAAGTTGTTCTCTCTTTAAAATCTTGAGATAGTTTCTTCTAACAGATCAAAATATACTCTAAATCTCTAGTGTATGGTTTTTTTCTACTCCCCTGCCTGATCACATTCTCTCCCTTTTTTCTTTCTTTTTTTTTTTAATCCTCTTCTTTCTTTTTTCAAACAACTTATCAAATCCTTTTTTAAAATTTTTTATAATTTCCATCTTTACAGTCATATTCCATCCCTTCATCATATCAACCCTTATTTTTGTACATATATAAGTTTTTCTTTCTTTAAAATTTTGGGAGGGACTTTCTTTTAACAGACCAAAATACACCCAAAATCTAGTGTGTGGCACTGATCTATAAACCAGCCTGATCATATTTGATCACATTCTGTTTTTGTTTTGTTTTGTTTTGTTCTGCTTTTGTTTGTTTTTATCTTTATCTTTTTCTTTTTTCTTTTTTTCTTTCCTTTTCTTTTTTCTCTCTTTCCCTTTCTTTTCCCACTGCTTCAGGTCTTTTCTGATTTGTTTAGAGTATATTTTCTGGGGACGTTGTTACGCTGCTAGCATTTTGTTCTCTCATTAATCTATTCTCCTCTGCACAAAATGACAAGACGGAAAAAATCACCTCAACAAAAAGAACAAGAGGTAGTACCGACTGCCAGGGACCTACTCAATACGGACATTAGTACGATGTCAGATCTAGAGTTCAGAATCATCACGTTAAAGATACTAGCTGGGCTTGAAAAAAACATGGAAGTTATTAGAGAAACCCTTTCTGGAGAAGTAAAAGAACTAAAATCTAACCAAGTAGAAATCAAAAAGGCTATCAATGAGGTGCAATCAAATATGGGGGCGCTAACTGCTAGGATAAATGAGGCAGAAGAAAGAATCAGTGAGATAGAAGACCAAATGATGGAAAATAAAGAAGCTGAGAAAAAGAGAGATAAACAACTACTGGATCACGAGGGCAGAATTCGAGAGATAAACGATACCATAAGACGAAACAACATTAGAATAATTGGGATCCCAGAAGAAGAAGAAAGAGAGAGGGGCAGAAGGTATAATGGAGCAAATTATAGCAGAGAACTTCCCTAATTTGGGGAAGGAAACAGGCATCAAAATCCAGGAAGCACAGAGAACCCCTCTCAAAATCAATAAAAATAGGTCAACATCCCGACATCTAATAGTAAAACTTACGAGTCTCAGAGACAAAGAGAAAATCCTGAAAGCAGCTCGGGAGAAGAGATATGTAACCTACAATGGTAGAAACATTAGATTGGCAACAGACTTATCCACAGAGACCTGGCAGGCCAGAAAGGACTGGCAGGACATATTCAGAGCACTAAATGAGAAAAATATGCAGCCAAGAATACTATATCCAGCTAGGCTGTCATTGAAAATTGAAGGAGAGATCAAAAGCTTCCAGGACAAACAAAAACTAAAGGAATTTGCAAACACGAAACCAGCCCTACAACAAATCTTGAAAGGGGTCCTCTAAGCAAAGAGAGAGCCTAAAAGCAACATAGACCAGAAAGGAACACAAACAATATACAGTAACAGTCACTTTACAGGCAATACAATGGCACTGAATTCCTATCTTTCAATAGTTACCCTGAATGTAAATGGGCTAAATGCCCCAATCAAAAGACACAGGCTATCAGATTGGATTAAAAAACAAGACCCATCGATATGCTGTCTGCAAGAGACTCATTTTAGACCCAAAGACACCCCCAGATTGAAAGTGAGGGGGTGGAAAACCATTTACCATGCTAATGGACACCAAAAGAAAGCTGGGGTGGCAATCCTTATATCAGACAAATTAGATTTTAAACCAAAGACTGTAATAAGAGATGAGGAAGGACACTATATAATACTTAAAGGGTCTATCCAACAAGAAGATCTAACAATTGTAAATATCTATGCCCCTAACATGGGAGCAGCCAATTATATAAGGCAATTAATAACAAAAGCAAAGAAACACATTGACAACAATACAATAATAGTGGGGGACTTTAACACCCCCCTCACTGAAATGGACAGATCGTCTAAGCAAAAGATCAACAAGGAAATAAAGACTTTAAATGACACACTGGACCAAATGGACTTCACAGACATATTCAGAACATTCCATCCCAAAGCAACGGAATACACATTCTTCTCTAGTGCCCATGGAACATTCTCCAGAATAGATCACATCCTAGGTCATAAATCAGGTCTCAACCGGTACCAGAAGATTGGGATCATCCCCTGCCTATTTTCAGACCACAATGCTTTGAAACTAGAACTCAATCACAAGAGGAAAGTCAGAAAGAACTCAAATACATGGAGGCTAAAGAGCATCCTACTGAAGAATGAATGGGTCAACCAGGAAATTAAAGAAGAATTAAAAAAATTCATGGAAACCAATGAAAATGAAAACACAACTATTCAAAATCTTTGGGATACAGCAAAGGCAGTCCTAAGAGGAAAGTATATAGCAATACAAGCCTTTCTCAAGAAACAAGAAAGGTCTCAAGTACACAACCTAACCCTACACCTAAAGGAGCTGGAGAAAGAACAGCAAATAAAGCCTAAACCCAGCAGGAGAAGAGAAATAATAAAGATCAGAGCAGAAATCAATGAAATAGAAACCAAAAGAACAGTAGAACAGATCAACGAAACTAGGAGCTGGTTCTTTGAAAGAATTAACAAGATTGATAAGCCCCTGGCCAGACTTATCAAAAAGAAAAGAGAAATGACCCAAATCAACAAAATCATGAATGAAAGAGGAGAAATCACAACCAACCCCGAAGAAATACAAACAATTATAAGAACATATTATGAGCAACTCTATGCCAGCAAATTAGATAACCTGGAAGTAATGGATGCATTCCTAGAGATGTATCAACTACCAAAACTGAACCAGGAAGAAATAGAACACCTGAACAGACCTATAACCACTAAGGAAATAGAAGCAGTCATCAAAAATCTCCCAAAACACAAAAGCCCAGGGCCAGATGGCTTCCCAGGGGAATTCTACCAAACATTTAAAGAAGAATTAATACCTATCCTTCTGAAACTGTTCCAAAAAATAGAAATGGAAGGAAAACTTCCAAACTCATTTTATGAGGCCAGCATTACCTTGATCCCAAAACCAGACAAAGACCCCATCAAAAAGGAGAATTACAGACCAATATCCCTGATAAACATGGATGCAAAAATTCTCACCAAAATACTAGCCAATAGGATCCAACAGTACATTAAAAGGATTATTCACCACGACCAAGTCGGATTTATCCCTGGGCTGCAAGGTTGGTTCAACATCCGCAAATCAATCAACGTGATACAATACATTAACAAAAGAAAGAACAAGAATCATATGATCCTCTCAATAGATGCAGAAAAAGCATTTGACAAAGTACAGCATCCTTTCTTGATCAAAACTCTTCAGAGTATAGGGATAGAGGGTACACACCTCAATATCATAAAAGCCATCTATGAAAAACCTACAGCGAATATCATTCTCAATGGGGAAAAACTGAGAGCTTTCCCCCTAAGGTCAGGAACGCGGCAGGGATGTCCACTATCACCACTGCTATTCAACATAGTATTGGAAGTCCTAGCCACAGCAATCAGACAACAAAAAGAAATCAAAGGCATCCAAATTGGCAAAGAAGAAGTCAAACTCTCACTCTTTGCAGATGATATGATACTTTATGTGGAAAATCCCAAAGACTCCACCCCAAAACTGCTAGAACTCATATAGGAATTCAGTCAAGTGGCAGGATATAAAATCAATGCACAGAAGTCAGTGGCATTCCTATACACCAACAACAAGTCAGAAGAAAGAGAAATTAGGGAGTTGATCCCATTTACAATTGCACCCAAAACCATAAGATACCTAGGAATAAATCTAACCAAAGAGGCAAAGGATCTGTACTCAGAAAACTATAAAATACTCATGAAAGAAATTGAGGAAGACACAAAGAAATGGAAAAACGTTCCATGCTCATGGATTGGAAGAACAAATATTGTGAAGATGTCAATCCTACCTCGAGCAATCTACACATTCAATGCAATCCCCATCAAAATACCATCCACTTTCTTCAAAGAAATGGAACAAATAATCCTAAAATTTGTATGGAACCAGAAAAGACCCCGCATAGCCAGAGGAATGTTGAAATAGAAAAGCAAAGCTGGCGGCATCACAATTCCAGACTTCCAGCTCTACTACAAAGCTGTCATCATCAAGACAGTATGGTACTGGCACAAAAACAGACACATCAATCAGTGGAACAGAATAGAGAGCCCAGAAATGGACCCTCAACTCTATGGTCAACTAATCTTTGACAAAGCAGGAAAGAATGTCCAATGGAAAAAAGACAGTCTCTTCAACAAATGGTGTTGGGAAAATTGGACAGCCACATGCAGAAGAATGAAACTGGACCATTTCCTTACACCACACACAAAAATAGACTCCAAATGGTTGAAAGACCTCAATGTGAGACAGGAGTCCATCAAAATCCTAAAGGAGAACACAGGCAGCAACCTCTTCGACCTCAGCCACAGCAACTTCTTCCTAGAAACATCGCCAAAGGCAAGGGAAGCAAGGGCAAAAGTGAACTATTGGGACTTCATCAAGATAAAAAGCTTTTGCAAAGCAAAGGAAACAGTCAACAAAACCAAAAGACAACTGACAGAATGGGAGAAGATATTTGCAAATGACATATCAGATAAAGGGCTAGTATCCAAAATCTATAAAGAACTCATCAAACTCAACACCCAAAGAACAAAGAATCCAATCAAGAAATGGGCAGAAGACATGAACAGACATTTTTCCAAAGAAGACATCCAAATGGCCAACAGACACATGAAAAAGTGTTCAATATCGCTCGGCATCAGGGAAATCCAAATCAAAACCTCAAGGAGATACCACCTCACACCAGTCAGAATGGCTAAAATTAACAAGTCAGGAAATGACAGATGTTGGCAGGGATGCAGAGAAAGGGGAACCCTCCTACACTGTTGGTGGGAATGCAAGCTGGTGCAGCCACTCTGGAAAACAGTATGGAGGTTCCTCAAAAAGTTGAAAATAGAGCTACCATATGATCCAGCAATTGCACTACTGGGTATTTACCCCAAAGATACAAAAGTAGGGACCCGAAAGGCTACGTGCACCCCGATGTTTATAGCAGCAATGTCCACAATAGCCAAACTGTGGAAAGAGCCAAGATGTCCATCAACAGATGAATGGATAAAGAAGATGTGGTATATATATACAATGGAATATTATGCAGCCATCAAAAGGAATAAGATCTTGCCATTTGCAACGACGTGGATGGAACTGGAGGGTATTATGCTGAGCGAAATAAGTCAAAGAGAGAAAGACATGTATCATATGACCTCACTGATATGAGGAATTCTTAATCTCAGGAAACAAACTGAGGGTTGCTGGAGTGGGGGGTGGGGTGGGAGGGATGGGGTGACTGGGTGATGGACACTGGGGAGGGTATGTGTTCTGGTAAGCGCTGTGAATTGTGCAAGACTGTTGAATCTCAGATCTGTACCTCTGAAACAAATAATGCAATATATGTTAAGAAAGAAAAAAAGAAGAAGAAGAATGTAGCAGGAGGGGAAGAATGAAGGGGGGGAAATCGGAGGGGGAGAAGAACCATGAGAGACAATGGACTCTGAAAAACAAACTGAGGGTTCTAGAGGGGAGGGGGTTGGGAGGATGGGTTAGCCTGGTGACGGTATTGAGGAGGGCACGTTCTGCATGGAGCACTGGGTGTTATGCACAAACAATGAATCATGGAACACTATATCTAAAACTAATGATGTAATGTATGGGGATTAACATAACAATAAAATTAAAAAAAAATAAATAAAATGATTACTTTACCAAAATATATGCTTTTTATCATTTTTACTATTTTATTGAGTGTTTTTATTAAAAGAAGCCATGTCCGTCTTTTTTTTCAAAGATCTTTCAACGTATATGGAGATACTGAAATGATTTTTCCCCTTTGGTTTATTAATATGGTGAATTAAACTAACAAATTCCCTAATATTGAATGATTCTTGTATTCTGGAGATAAATCATACTTGGCCATCTTGTCTTTTTTTTTTTTTTTTTAATATGCTGATAAATTCAGTTAATTGTAAGGGATAATGAGGTCATACTAGTGGGCCCTAATCCAATATGACTGGTGTTCTTATGAGAAGAGATTAGGACACAGACATACACAGAAGGGACACTATGTAAAGACACAGGAAGAAGACAACTATTTGCAAACTGAGAAGAGAGAGGCCTCAGAAGAAATCAACTGTGCCAACACCTTGACTTCTAGCTCCAAACTGTAATGAAATAAATTTCTGTTGTTTAAGCCACCCGGCCTGTGATACTTTGTCATGGGAGCCCTAGCAACTGATACATGACAGTATTCACCTCTGTGCTTATACACACAGTCAGGAAAATCTCTATGGTGTGATGACCGGGATTCTGAAGCACAAGGATTTCAGGCAACTGTTAACAGAAATTTGGATGTGTACCTTTTTCCTGAGAAGTCAATTTCCAGTGTCATATGGTGGGCTAACAGAGTTGCTCATTTTTGGTCCATCGATCATTCTCTTTTAATCCTTCAAAGCAGTATTTTTTGGCCAAGAAAGAAGTGACTTATGAGGGTACCATTTTTTAATCCAACCCTGTAAATGAAGTAAGAGTCTTAAATAATCCATTTTCTCAATTATCAAAACTCTTACCCAACCGTTTTTTTTTCTTTTAAATATTTTATTTATTTATTTGACAGAGAGAGACAGCGAGAGAGGGAATACAGCAGGGGGAGAGGGAGAGGGAGAAGCAGGCTTCCTGTCGAGAAGGGAGCCCGATGCGGGGCTCGATCCCAGGACCCTGGGATCATGACCTGAGCCAAAGGCAGACATTTAACGACTGAGCCTCCCAGGTGCCCCTCTTACCCAACTGTTAAATATTTTCTGGTTTAAATTTGTTTTGTCTTATGCTGCTACATAGTCACAGTGCACTGAAGTTATATTTTGAAGGTTCAGCTTTGAAAAATTATCTGCTGAATAAGCTAAATTTGTGAGTGATTGTTTATCCTAAAAGTGAGAAATAAATTCATGTACCTTTCCCAGTTTTACCCTTTGCCATGGTGACCTTTTATTTTATTAGTGAAGAAAAAGTAGCAATTCATCCCTCAGTTTAAAAACTCTGACCAGCAAATTTTCCTGGCTAAGAAAATGTATATCTTTGTGAAAAAATACTAAAAAAAAAAAGTCATGTGCAAGTCTTCTAAATTTATAATTTTTATCTCTCTGTAGGATGTAGAAAGGCAGACTTTGAGGCAAAGTATCTTGCTTCTATATTCAGGATGCTTGGTGGCCATGTGAGCATCCACTCAGAGTTTTTTTTCTTATAGATTTGACTCCAACTTTCCTCACATCTGTACATATGTTCCATTCAATAACAAGCTCAATAAAACTCTTGCTGAAAATTTCACCCATCATTTTACCATCAAATACATTATAAATTAACCTGACGTCAGATGTTATTGGTATAAATGTAGTGAATAAAAACAATAAAGTGACCATATCATGAATGTCTGTATTTTCATCCAGCCCCATGATGAAGGCTCAAGTTAACCTTTATCTCTCAGCTACTTATTTGAATCCAGCCTTATCTATGGCACAATGCTTTATCATATTTTTTCTCTTACAGGAGGCCCACCTTCCAAAGTAATCCCAAAACTGAGTTTAAGGGAATATATCAGGCAATTTTATTCTCTTGTTTGATTGTGCATTTCATGGTATGACTCCTCATCAAGGTTTCTTTTCTTCTTTCTCTCTCTCTCTTTCTTTCTTTTTTTTTTTTGTTTCAAAATGTAGACATTTTAGTAATGAACAAATGATTAATTCCTGAGCATTCACAATTTTAGTTCTTTCTCAAGGATTCCAAGGATTTTGTGTTTTGAGTTACCTCCTGAGCACTCATTGGTTCTAAAGAAATTGATGATATTAATGGTATTAATATAGGGATATTAAGTAGAACTAAGGTTGTGTTTATTGGGGGGATCATCAAGAGTTGGGGAAGGGAGGAGTTTGGGAGAGTTGAAGGTGGAAAAGAGAGAGAATTGGAGGGAGAAGATACTTTTTGGGTGGCAGATGTTCTTCTTCACCCAAAAGAGAGGATGATGATGAAAGATTTTTAAAGACACTTGCTTTGCTTTAAAATAGATTTTCCTCTTATGTGATCCACTGAGAGACTGATTACCGAATTCTTTAAATTACCTTTCAGCTGTCAAAACCAGATAATGTGGGCTTCAGGATTGGATCAATTTATACTGGATTGATTTTTAAATGTCACCTCTGAAAAGACTATTTCATGCTATTATTTCTCAGAGCTTTTTCCACACAAGAATCACAAGAATGGAAAATGACAAAGGATAAACTCTTCCCAAGGACATGATTTGGCTATGGCGGATTCTTCACCAGCTTGTTTCCCTTTGACTACATCAAACTACCAACTCCTTACCATTGCATTGGGTGGTTCTATTAGGATTTTTTTCTGAAAAACCTTCCCAGAGAAACTTAGGAAAAATTCATCACAAGTAGGCCCTCCAAATACTTCTTTTTTTTTTTTTTAAGATTTTTATTTATTTATTTGAGAGAGAGACAGAGATAGTGACAGGGAGCACAGGAGCAGGGAGGAGAGGGAGAAGCAGGCTCCCTGCTGAGCAACGAGCCCGATGTGGGACTTAATTCCAGGACCCTGGGATCATGACCTGAACCGAAGGCAGACACTTAACCGACTGAGCCACCCAGGTGCCCCGAATCAATTAATTTAAATTGATATGCATCTGCCTTTTGCTCTCATGCTCCCCTGTTCATTTACCTTTTGTTTTACAGGAGTTTCTTCTAGAATTCTTCAGGAGAATGCCCATCTGTCACCACCATGATAGAATACGGAGGTCTGTAGGTAAGTGGGGTGCTCACACCTGGGGGCTGAGTTAGACATGAAGCAGCTTAAGCAAACAAGTGTCTCCTTTCCTGCCCCCAGTGACAAATTGCTTCTCAGAAGCCTTTCTAAAACCAGTGTGCTAATTGTGGCCAGTAAGGCTTCAGGAGACATTCCCCCAACCCGATTCCAGTTTCACAGTGCCCTGGTGAAAAGACAGAATCTGAGCCCAGCACATGCATAGACAGACCACTCTCTGCTCCATTTTCTCAGGCGCAGCAGTGCTACTGGGCCAGCTGAATCTCAGTTGCACAGGACAGTTCCCAGAAAGCGAGTGAAAGCGAGTGTAGGTGGGAGGAGCTCAAACCACACTGGCATGTGAGGCAGAGGCTGTTTGTGCCTATGCACCAGAGGGGCTTGTCTGGATGCTGTATTTAGTCAGTAGGGGAATAATACTATGTTTTGTGCTGGGCCCGTATTTACCCACTCCTCGTCAACTCCAATCTCGAACCCCCTATATTCTCCACTCAGTTGCTTTTAACTTCGCTCTCTGATGCCATTTCCTTCATAGATGGGAAATGATAGAGCACTTAAGGTAAGTGTACTGTTTTATTTTATTTTTAAAAAAGATTTTATTTTTAAGTAATCTCTATACCCAACTTGGGGCTCAAACTTACAACCCTGAGATCAAGAATTGCATGCTCTACTGACAGAGCCAGCCAGGCACCCCACGTATATTATTTTAAGAGGAATTAAATTATCTCCATATAATGGGTCTGCTTTGGGCCCCTGAGCAGATTGGCTTCTCCCCAGGTATGCCTCATCTTCACAGATGAACCTTCACAGATGAGAGAAATGTTCTTATTGCTGTCCCTGCCTTATGCTGATAAAGAGGGTTGTACCTTCATTGCCACACTATCCTTTCCTTCAACAATTATTCTCTGAGTACCCTCATGTATTAGCCTAATACTGTATTAGCCTAAATACTGGGGATGCATAGATGAGATTGCTGCTGCCTTTATAATCTATCAGAAACCAGACATGAAAATAATCAGTTGTACCAGAAAGCACAATGAAATAAGCCTAGGCATATTGTAAGGCATATGTAAGATGCTATGCTTAATTCTCATGACAAGAAGCTACCACTGAGAAACTACTATTTGAGGAAGGACTTAAAAATGAGTACATGGAGAAGGCAGGAAAAGACTTTCTAAACTAATGGAACAATATAACTTGAAGCAAAGAGGCATCAAAGAGCATGACATCTAAATACTGTCAATGTGGCTATTAAATCAACCAGATTAACTATTTTTAAATCTTTTATCATCTTATCATTTTAAATCCTTATCATTATCACTATTATCTATCATTTAAAATATCAACCTCTGATGGAGGAGTTCCTCCTACTTGAAATATGATATTTTCTCCTATTTTTTATTTCTATTCATTTTTTAATTATGTATCTTTATGCTATGTTAATCAGTATATAAACTTTCATCACTATTTTATCTTCTTGATGGATTGCATTTTATGAATATAAATTAAATTAGCCATCTTTATCTGGTTTACCATTTTTGGTTTCAATTCCACTTTGTCTAACTTATTACTTTCATTAAATGAAGTAGCTGAATCTATCTATAATAATTGGATCCCAGTCTTCAGCCTGGGCCTTGAGAAGGAATAATGCAATGAGAGATGAGCGCAATCTCTGATCTCAGCTTTGAGACTAGTGATCAGTGAAGACATAGTTTTGGTGTATAGGAACTAGGGAAATAGTAGAAGAGGGGAAATCTGTAAAAGTCTTGAATCCTGGACATACACCAGAGCCAACACAATTATTGACATTCACTTCCCTTTCATACTTCTTTGAAACCCAAACTCACTTCTCTACCTCTTCTAAAGTTAGGAGATGTCAGGCCCTGTAGAGTTGAGTTATGGGCCAAGACAAACCATTAACACTTCCTGGAACCCCATAAGCTACATGTTCTCCCAAAGGAAACAATGTTCCTTCAGTGAAACCATTCTGCCATGGGACCAGGGATAGGAAAATGGGAGGAACGGTAGTTGGTTACACTTTATCTTTGTTCATAAATAAATATGTCTCCCTATCATTTTTGGTTGAATCATGTGGACTAGGAAGTGGGAGAGGGAGAGAGAATCTCAAGCAGATTCCTCACTGAGCACAGAGCCCGATGCAGGGCTCAACCTCACCACCCTGAGATCACGACCTGAGCTGAAATCAAGAGTCAGACACTTAAATGACTGAGCCATCCAGGCACCCTGTGAAACTTTATTTCTAAATCCAGCCGCCATGCTGAGAAAAGTGCAAGCTCCTGAAGAAGAACAGGAGTGTTACAATTAACAGCTTCATCTGAGCTCGCAGCCAATGGCCGGCAATGCAAGCAGGCCCTCTTGAGAACCTAGCCTAGTTCAGCCTTTGATGCCAACATCTGGCTGCAATTGCATGAGCAACTCCAAGTGAGAACCACCTCGCTGAACCCACACAGTGTAGTGAACCGTGAGAGATAATAAAGATGGCTGGTATTCTTAGATAGGCATAGTACCGACTCTGTGGCCCGAGAGACGATGAAACATCACAAACTTAATCTGCTTTTTCTCTTCGTTTTCTGAACATTATAGGTGCCAAAAATAAAAATGTTTGTTCTTTTTCTATCCCTTTTCCTCCCACCTTCCTTTCTTAGAAACGTGATTTCTACCATTCAAAGATTGTTTTCACTATCTGTGGTTTCGATTTACCTTTAGATTCTTGCTTAATTTCCCTGTTTCTAAGAATGCATTGAAGAAAGATATCTGTTTTTTAAAATTCTTCCATTATATGGCTTCGCAACACTGAAGAAGTGAGCCCCACTACCTCACTTCTCAGTAGTACAAGTGTGAAGGGAGAGCAGTTATGTGAAATCCAAGTGAATTTGTCCTTATATTTTATGTCCTGAATATCAAGAACTTAGACAAGCACTGCAATTAAGAAAAAAATTCAAAAATTTTAAAATATATAAATATTAACATATAAAAATATATATAAATATAAATATTATATATAATTATTGGGTATCAGCATTGGTTTCACTAAAAACAACTGATAAAAGTGGAATGGAGATTAAAGTTTTCATTCAGCAAATATTTATGAGGGTATTTTCCATTCTGTACTAGATTTCTGTTCAACCCACAGTCAATCATGGCTGTTTGGTAAGGATTCAGTCCATTCACACGATTTCTGGCATTTTATAATGAATAACACACAAGGCTAGCCTGATGAGAAAGGATGCTTTACTGGCAAAACTGGAATGTATTGATAAATTGAACATTTCCCTCACTTCTTAAAAAAAATCATCTTGACAAAGTGTTCAGTCTCATTTAGTGAGTTATGTGATGCACAAGTTATGTATGGTTTCCCAAATGTAGGATGAGGTTTAAACAACAGATGGAAAAATTGGAAAAAAGAAAAGAACAAATGATTTAGGGAATGCCACCAGACACTAAAATGTAATGTCAGAGTAAGTGCTTTCATGAGAAAATATAGAAAAACTCTACTGAAGTGTTCTCACAAGGACATACGAAAAACTTGGTACCTCTGACTTCTCAGGAAGTTTTCTATGAGTAGAAATTATTTAAGTTGAAGTACTAACCAAGTTCATAATGTCTGCTATTTTATGATAGAATAACCACAAACATAAAATTTAATCAACTATAAATGTAACTATGTGTATGCCATTAACTAATCATTCGTGGATTTAATTTAATATAGAATACTGTAGTAGTTGCCTCACCCTTATCTTACTCAAAACTCCCTTCTTTATTTTTATAGAAAAATGTAGAAGTTGGGTGATTTTGAAAAGCTTTTTTGAAGAACTGCTGATTGGCATTTTTGGACAACAATAGAAAATATGTGAATTTTGCAACAAAAGCTATCTGGTTGGATAAGTTTCATGTGAATGAGGGTAAATCACAGCTTTTTTGAAACTGAGTTCCCTCATTTTAAAAATGAAGAGGCCTTATCTACTGTGAAAAATTATCAAAGTACATAACATGCTCCAAGTTGTAAATCTCCAGTCTCTTTCAGCCATCTCGGTTAGGTGTCTCTCTGTGCCCTTTTCAGCACCCTGTAGCCAACTCATTGTATAGTATTCCATCTGTCTGATGCGTTATCAACTCACATGTTCCTTATGGGTAGGGGCAGTGTCTCCCCTGACATTGTGTGCCCAGTACCTATCCACATTACCTGAGCCAAACTAGGCTCTCAGTGAATGAATGAGTGAATGAATGAATGAATGAGAAAGACATTCAAGGTGGCTCACTTTTGTTTGAATTTATGTATTGTGTATTGAACAGTACAGATATTACAGAACATTTCCATCATCACAGAGTTTTATTGGACAATGCTACACTAGATGCAATAATAAACAGTAACCAGACCTAGTTTTGGATGAAGAAAGGATTTTTTTTTTTTTACAGGACCTGTGCAAGAATTACATGTTCTGTTTGTTTAAATATGATATAATTATCTTCTGAGAATGCTGCACACTCATCTTAATGTGACTTAAATACTTCACAGTATGCAAATCTTACCTGTTTATCATAAGTAACAATAAATCATTTTCATGATGAGTGTTAGAGAGGTTTTTTATGTTTGTAAAGGGTAATGTGACCAAACCAAGATCTTCTAGAACAAATTGACCGGTAGTACAAACACAGTGGCAAATATGACTAAGTGCTGAGGGAGCTCCAGCTGATCTGTTTGTGAATAATTTTAAATCAAGAAGAAAGTTGGTCTAAAGCTTTGGTGTCCTTTTTTTTTTTTTTTCCAAGATTCTGTGATTTTATAAATTGTTAATGCTTTAATAACAATCCTCAGGGGGACTGTGTGATATTCAGCTAAGTGAGAGATACAAAGCTGGTGATGGAAACAGATTCCAAAGTATTTTTCTAGGAGAAGAGGCAGACACTGAACTTGATATTCAAATGTCATGCTAATGTTTATTCTTTTTAAGTGGTCAGAAAAGGTTCTCGCACAGATGAAAGAATGTGAGATCACTTGACACTAATCTGGAATCTCTTGCAGTTTCTGAGGCCTTTGTTTCCAGGAATGGGCTCTCTAACCCCCCAGCTCTTTTTCAGTACCTGTGTCTCCACACAAGTCCTGTCCTGGTTGAAATTTAGAAGACAATACTAATTCAGCATAAATAGTTCAATAGTTCATTATTTTATCTTCTAAGACTTGAACTAGCAAAGAAAGAATGTATATATCTGCAAACAAAACATTCTTATGATTGGTTTTCCCATCCCAAGCAATATTGTTTCCCTTTTGACACCCAACTTGTCTGCTGTTTTCGCTGTTCTGCTTCTGCATTCAAAACAAACTTTTATATAATTTTATTAAAGGAGAGAACCAGAAATATGATGGCGTATGAGGATCCAGAGCTCACCTCATCCCATAGACACACTGAGGCAACAACTACACCTATACAACTTACTCTGAAAAAGACCCAAAGACTGGCAGAAAAAACATCCACAGCTAGTCATAGAGAGAATTCCACATTGAACATGGTAGGTGGGGTGCGGATGTGGTTGGGAACCAAACTGCTGGTTGGACTAACCACAAACAGAAGGGACCTCACAAACATGGAGGAGAGAGGGGATCATACCCCACACTGGATAACACCCACCCTAGGGACCTGCCCTGGAAAGAAAAGACCCCCTAAGTCTGGCTCTGAAGACCAGTGGGGCTTAACTCCAGGAGTTTTCCACAGGGCTTAACTCTGGGAGGGAGAGTGGAAGCATGATAAGAAACTGAGTCCCTGCCCAGAAAGAGCCAGCATACCAAGTAACTCAGCCCACAACACAGCACAGAAGCAGCAGTTTGAAAAGCACCTGGGTTTATCTGAAGGAGATCTATTGACCGATTTTAGAATGTGTGCTGGAGGGGCAGGGATCTGCAGGATATTTTTCCAGGAAGAAAATTGTTGGCAGATGCCATTTTCCCCCTCCAGATAGCCAGACACTTGTGGGAGCCAGCACCAACAATCTTCACCCATCTTGCTAGCATCATGTGCCCTGCCCCCACATTCCCCTGTGGACCCCCCACCCCCAGCCTACCCACCTCTTCAAGCATCCCACCAAAGCAGTTCCCACTCCACTACATCTGGCAGGCAGCCCTTACTGGGACCAGCACCACTCCAGAGTAACTCCTGCACCCCACTCTGAGTGGGAGGGAGATAACACACACACCAGCACATCTGTGGTTCCTGCAGCTGGGTCTCTTAGCTAGCTGTGCATGGAGCAAGCCCTGCCCTTGAGTGCACCTAAAACTGTGCACACAGGCTAATTTCAGACAGCTAGGCTGACTGCCAGCCCTGCCCGCCAACCAGCCATGGCTACTGCAACAGCCCTCTCAATAGCACAGGGAGCCAACCCTGCACAGTGTGCTCACAGCAGGCAAAACAGTTACAGCTCAGCCACAACAGGAAGACACACACAGTACATACAGGGAACACCCTTGTATGCGTGGTCCTGGTGACCAGGGGGATGGCACTATAGGGCACCACAAGACTTCTACATAAGACCATTGCTTTCAAGATCAGGAGACATAGTTGACTTACCTAATACATAAAAACAAACATAGAGAGTTAGAAAAAAAAATGAGGAGACAGAGGAATGTGTTCCAAATGAAAGAACAAAACAAAATCAGAGTAAAAAAGTTAAATAAAACAGAGATAAGCAATATGCCCAATAAAGAGTTCAAAGTAATGATCATAAAGATATTCACCAGACTTGAGGAAAGAGTAGATGGACTCAGTGAGTACCTCAGCAAAGACATAGAAAATATAAAAAAGACCAGGCAGAAGTGAAGAATTCAATAACTGAAATGAAAAAAATACACTTAGAATGAATCCAGAGCAGATTAGAGAATGCAGAAGAATGGATCAGCAATCTGGAAGACAGGGTAATGGAAAGCAACCAAGCTGAGCAGCAAAAGGAAAAAAAGAAGAATAAAGGGAGAATAGGTTAAAAGAATTCTGTAACATCATCAAGCATAATCACATTCACTTTATAGGGATCCCAGAAGGAGAAGAGAGAGAAGGGAGCAGAAAACTTATTTCAAGAAATAATACTGAACATTTCCTAATCTGGCAAAGGAAACAGACACACAGATCCAGGAATCACAGAGAACCCTAACAAGATTAACTCAAGGAGGTCCATACCAAGATACATAATAATCAAAATGGCAAAAAGTAATGATAAAGAGAGTTTTAAAATCATCTAAAGGAAACAGTTACCTACAAGGGAAACCCCATAAGGTTATCTGCTGATTTTTCAGGAAAAAGTTTACAGACCAGAAGAGAGCGGCAAGGTATCCTCAAAGTGCTGAAAAGAAAAAAAACCTACAACTAAGGATACTCTATCCAGCAAGGTTATCATTCAGAATTAAGAGAGAGATAAAGAGTTTTTCAGACAAACAAAAGTTAAAGGAATATATTAACACTAAACTAGCCTTCCAGGGAATGTTAGAGTGAATTATTTAAGTGGAAAGAAAGGGCCATACTAAAAGAGTGAATTATTTAAGTGGAAAGAAAAGGCCATACTAAAAGAAAATTATAAAAAGAAAAAATTTCACAGGTAAAAGCAAACATATAGTAAAGGTAGTATATTAATTATTGCTAAAGCCAGTATAGAGGTTAGAATTCAAAAGTAATAAAATCAATTATATCTACAAAATTAGTCAAGGGATACACAACATAAAAATATGCAAAATATTTCATCATATACATAAAACATGGACGAGGGAGTAAAAATTTAGTGCTTCTAGAAAGTGTTCAAACTTAGGTGACCATCGGCTTAATATAGACTGCTGTACACATAGGATGTTATATATGAACCCAATGGTAACCACAAATCAAAATACTAGATACACAAAAATAGAGAAAGAAATCCAAGTATAACACTAAAGAAAGCCATCAAACCACAGGGAAAGAGCATAAGTGAGGAAGAAAGGAAGAGAGAAGCCCTACAAAAACAACCAGAAAACAATAAACAAAATGGCAATAAGTACGTGCCTATCAATGATTATTTTAAATGTAAATGGACTAAATGCTCCAATCAAAAGACATTGGATGACTGAATGGATAAAAACGAAGACCCTTCTACATACTGCCTATAAGAGACTGGCTTCAGACCTAAAGACACATATAGACTAAAGGTAAAATGATGGAAAAAGATATTCCATGCAAATGGAAGCAAAAAAAAAAAAATACACAGTAGCAATGCTTATATCAGACAAAATTGACTATAAAACAAAGACTGTAACAAGAGACAAAGAAGGGCATTATATAATGATAAAGGGATAAATCCAAAAAGAGGATATAACAATTGTAAATACCTATGCTTCCCACATAATAGCACTTAAATATACATAATGAATACTGGAAAGTATGACATCGAGGTAGAAATTGATCAAATATATTAATATATCCAATAAGGAATTATTATCCAAAATACATAAAGAACTTATAGAAGTCAACACCAATACAAACAATCTTTTTAAAAATGGGCAGAGAACCTAAACAGACATTTTTCCAAAGAAGACATACATGAAAAGATGCTCAAACATCACTAATCATCAAGGAAATGCAAATCAAAACCACAACAAGATACCTCTTCACACCAGTGAGAATGGATAGTATCAAAAGGACAAGAAATAACAAGTGTTGGCAAGGATATATAGAAAAAAGCAAATTTGTGTACATTTGGTGGGAATGTAAAATGGTGTGGCCACTGTGAAAAACAGTATGGAGTCTAATTAAAAATCAAAAATAGAATTTTGGGTATCTACCCAAAGAAAACAAAAACACTAATATGAAAATATGTATGACCCCTATGTTTATTGCAGCATCATGTATCATAGCCAAGATATTGGAAGCAACCTTGGTGTCCATGGATAGAAGAATGGATAAAGAAGAGGCAGTCATATAAACAAGTTTCTTGTAGTTTCCATATATATATGGGATGGAATATTACTCAGCCATAAAAAAGATGAGATCTTGTCACTTGTGAGAACATGGATGGACCTAGAGGATAATATGCTAAGTGAATCAAGTCAGAGAAGGACAAATACCATAGGATTTCACTTATATGTGGAATCTAAAAAACAAAATAAATGAATGAACAAACAAACAAAAAAGCAGCAGCAGATCCATAAATACAGAGAAAAAACTGGTGGTTTGCGGGAGGGGGGAGGGGAAGGGCATATGGGTGAAAAGGAGTTGGAGATACAGGTTTCCAGTTATGAGATAAGTACGTCACAGAGATGAAAGGTACAGCATTGCTGAATCACTATGTTGTACCCTTGAAATTAATGTAACATTGTGTGTCAACTATACTTCAGTAAAAAAAGGACCTCCTTTAAACATCCTTTACACTTCCATGATAGATGTCATACTTTCCAGTATGCATTAAGAAACGTTTTTCATATTCATTTATCAAAATGAATATTTCTTGAGAGAGTATTATTAAGGATCTGGGCCACAGACAAGATAAACATAATCTCTGCCCTCATGGGGGATTATAGTCTAATGGAGGAGAGAAACATAAGACAATGACTCATAGAAATAACTACATATTTACCATTTGTTAAGGGTTAAGATGAAATCGTAGAGAGAAATCTCCCCTGTGGAAGTGACTTCTATGTGACTTGAAGATGAGTGGAACTGAGCCTAGTTGGGAAGGTAAGTGCAAAGGCCTCTCTCACGGGAGCCTTCCAAGCTGATATCTGCCTAGTTGGGGGCAAGGAGGCGGGCAGCACACACTTCATTTAGATATAACTCAACTAGTTAGGAAATAATTCGATGGAACTGGTTTTTGCATGCCAAAGCAAAGGGCCTCTTTGGTTATTTCTGGAGTACTCAAAAAAGCTGTGGAACTTGCCCAAGGTTTCATCCAAGAATGGAGAACGAGTAGGCACAGACATGCAGGTTTGAAGTTCCAGGGAAAAAAAGAGAAGAATTGCATAATAATTTTTAGCCTACCAAATCCTGCTCATTCAGTAAAAGAACTAGGGAAGATTTTGTTTGCTACAGATTTGCATTTAAGAAGCATTCCCTGAGTACCATGTGGGGAATGAGTTAGAGGGAGCAAGGACAATTTCAAGGAGACCCTTGGGGGATCAGTAAGCCTGGGGAAAGATGACAGAAGCCTGGAGGAGGGTTGACAGCAGGAGGGTTGAAAAGGAGTGCAAACATGCGAGGTGTAAATATAAATACATAAAAACCAAAAACTGCTTATGAATTTGGTGACACTTTTGTTTGTGTTTATTATGCCAGCATCCTTACACATTGGGAAAAGAGTAAAACACTTTGTGGTATTTTGAGTCCTCTGATCCGCAGCTGCCAAGTTGGGATTCGGCACCCCAGGAATTTTATTAGGGGGAAGGCCCGAGGAGAGGAAATGAGAGCCAGGCACCTGGGGGAGCTGTGACCTACAGTGTAAGTCTGACCCTGGGGGTGGGGGCGCGGGGGTGGAGGAGAGAGTTCCAGCAGCTCCCCCACCATTTAGCAGGGTTCTAGGGCTGGTTCCCTAAATAGCAGTTGCCCTTTTAAGCTGCAGCTTTGTTTCTGTGCCTTAGGGCAGACACATCTGCTCCTGGGCTCTCAGTACCATTCCTCCTCATTGATGCTGGCCGCGTGGGGGAGGTGGGGGTTCCCTTTATGACCCTGTCTCCCTCTCTCTTGCTCTTCTCTATATGGTCGCTTGATCTTTTGTTCTGCAGAAGATGTTCAGTCAGCCCTCAGTTCTTCAGGAGAAATTTCTTGTATAGATTTTGCGTATCTGTGAAGGAGATGAGTTTAGGATCTTCCTATGTTTCCATCTTGGACCAGAACACAAATGGGTTCCTTTAAAAAAAAAAAGAAATTGCTTGGAAAACCTGTTTTTAGCTTCTTAAAATGATGACACTAAGGCCAACCATGGGCTTTTACACATTATTTCTCCCCAAAGAATAGGCTCAAGTGTGTGATTTAGATGAAAGATTTGGGGAACAAGAAAATCACAATATGAAATAGAAACAGCATCAGGAATGTCAGAATTCCATTTTCTCAAATACTAGTCCTTGATTTAAACAATAAGCATTCCTTAAGAGGAAAACTCAGAGAAAAGGGAAGTGTGTGTCTTTTCTACTCTAGCCAAGGCTTTGTGAAGAAAATGGAAATTGAGGACCCAGAAATGCAAACCTGAAATGAACACTTTCCTCTGGGATAAGTGTTGGAGGGAAAGTTCCAGATGGGACAGACTTCCCCTACCTGAGCTGAGAGCCCACATGGTGCCTTAAGAGGAGATGGAAATTTGGATTTGAATGTGAAATATCCTACAGTTTCATGTGAACAACTAATTTAATTTTTACAAAATAGTGTTCAGGCCAAGCTCTTCAACCAAAATTTGCATCCTTTGTGTTATTAGACCTTCTTCCTTTGCTCCCAGTTATGCTTTTACCGCTCACTTTGTCTCAGGGCCTGCTCAACTCCTGGCTTCTTGGGTTCTGACTCCTGCTCTAAATGCCATGTGTGCCTTTGACCTTAAGGAAAAATTTCTCAAAAAACAAGGGGTAAATGAGAATACAAGTTTTCCAGCTCTTGATCCACATATTGCGCAGACCTCCAGGCCAGACCCCAAGAGCAAGTAGACAGGGCTTCATGTCAACAAAAAGTGACAGCCCCCAAAATACCCTGGGGCCTTGCCAGATTTGTACAAGCATAACTTATTATCTTGCTGGCAGAAGGGTGAGATAAATGAGAAATCAGAGGACGAACAAAAACTGAAGGCTGTCAGGACTAAAGCAACCTCAGACTTCATGGAGCCTTGGCCCAAACTTGATGCCAAAAACGGAGTGCTGAGGTCACACCCCAGATGTCTTGGTTGGCATCAAAAAGCTCCAGAAAGAGCCAATGGTTTAAATTCTTCCCTTCATTCTGGGCCAGAAATTCTTAATTCCCAGGAGGAAGTACAGCAGAAAGAAGGAGGGGACCTCAGAGCAGAGCTAACTTCTGGACTCTGATTTATGGGCACGACTGCCAGATTTGGGCATGTGACAATAGATCACTGTTCTTGTATTTGCTGACACAGCTTTGAAGCCCTCATCCCCACCTCCGGGCTCTTGGCCAGAGCTCAGCATGGAAGAGACAAAATAATAATAATGGGGACTGATTGTGGAGGAATATGTCAGCGAGTGTGACATTCATGAGGATTATATTTGGGGGAGATGAACTGCAAAAAATTGAATATTGAAACTAGTAGTTGTCCGAATTCTATTCCCCGACCCCCACATGCCCCTGCAAAGTTTTATAATAAATATCAATTACCCAGTAGGAAAGGAGTGAGACATCTGGCTTCGGAAGCACCTTTGCCGAAGAGGACACAACCTGTGCAACTGGATCTGAGCAGCCTTTGTGGTCTCGGTGGTCTCAGTGGTCTCGAGCATCCTTGCATCCAGAGAAAGGAATCACTTTGCTATTTTATTTTATGGTTTATTTATATTGTTGCATAAAACATTTTGGCTGTATGAATTTCTGGGCTTCCCTCTTTTACAACCAACAATCCCACTGAAATGTGAAATGTACCTAAAATTAACAAAGGCAATGTCTCATCCCACCTCTCTGATCTCATTTAGGCTCGAAAAAGTGGGACAACATCATACAGAGTACAAAGCAGAGGAGCAGAGAGACCTGGGTTTGCTCCCAGCTCTGTGCCTGCAGAGTTGCTCACTTGTGACCTAAAGTCAGCCACAACAGTTGTCTCAGTCTTAGATGGAGTTGTCTTTTGAATGATGGGGTAGAATTAGATCATCTCTAAGGGCCCTGGTTGCTCTAACACTCTACTGCTGAACTCAGGCTGACATCTGAAACAGACTCATGGGACTTATCTTCAAGTTTTCATTCCTATAATGATATGTGGATGACTAGGGGCTAAAGTGTTGGGAAGATATCTTGGAAATTTCCCACATAGACGTCAAGAGGAAAGAGTTCACAGAGTCTTTTTGTACCATTTCTGCCGAGTATTCCTTATTTCTGTGGACAAGAAATAAAGGTTTTGAGAATATCTTCAAATATAGTATGGTGCTCTCCTTCTCCTCTACCCCTGGAGGTTCCACTGGGTAATAAAGTTCTGAAAGAGATGTGGGAATCCGGCCAAGCATTGCCTTCAGCAGCACGCAAGGGAAGGAGGAGCCAAGAATCTGCTGACAGCCAGCTGGGGGTCCATTTTGAGCCATCTGCAGATACTTTAGAGAAATTGTGCTCTTTCAATGAGGAAAAGCCGCACATATACAAGAACATACTCACTACCTATTTCCTGACCTACTGCAGACGACCACACTCTTCTCACCAGTCATTCCTCCAAAACGTAAACTATACCATGGCAGCCATAATGCTTCCGTTTCACTTCTGAGACAATATTTTCAAGATCCCTGGAAGCTAGATTGACAATCACAGTTAGCCTATGACTTCTTTTTTTTTTAAATTAATGGTTATGTGGCTGTTTCATATCTGAGTAGCAGTTCACCCCAAAACTTAGTGCTTGAAACAACGATTGATTATTTCTCATGGTTCTGTGGGTTGATGGCAAGGTTTTTCTGCTAGGCTCATCTGGGCTCACTCATTTTGCTGCGTTCAGCTGAAGAGAGTCCCTGATTCCTTCACTGATGTCTAGCAGTTGGCCCTGGCTGTTCACTGGAGGACCATGGTTTTCCTCTGAGAGGCCTGTTATCTTCTAGTGGGCTAGACTGGTTTCCTTACATGGTGGTTTCAGAGCAGCATTTTAAGGGAACAAAGTGGAAGCCACAGGCTTCTTAGAGCCTAACCTCAGAAGTTCTGCATTGTTTCTGCCACATCCATGGGTCAAAGTAAGTCACAAGTGCAGAGCAGAGTTAGGAGGTGGGGAAATAGACTATCTCTTGATGGGAGGCACAGCAAAGTCAAAGAGACGTGAGTACAGGAATTAGAGGGCTGGTTGCTGTTCTCTTCACCTCCACCTACTGCAGATAACTTTTAAAATGATTTTAGGAGTCCTGGGTGGCTCAGTCGGTGAAGCGTCTGCCTGCAGCTCAGGTCATGACCCTGGAGTCCTGGGATCGAGGCACCCCCCCCCCGCCCCCCGCGCTGCATTGGGCTCCCTGCTCAGTGGGGAGTCTGCTTCTCCCTCTGTTTCTCACCCTGCTCTCTCTCTCTCAGATAAATAAATAAATAAATAAATAAATAAATAAAATCTTTAAAAAAGTGATTTTAAAAAGTAAAACATTATAACTATGGGAAAAGTGGGAAATGTATCAATAATTATAAATAAGGAATTAAAAATCGCCCTTAATCCCACCACCCCAAGAGGATGACTATTAATATCATCATCAAAACACCCAGCATTTTTCTATATATCTTTACATCAGGTCAAAAAATACATATTGTTTTGTTCCCTGATTTTTATAATCCAACAATATGTCCTAAACATTTTCTCATAATGTACCTAATATCTCATATTTAATGTGCCATAATTTATTTACATATTTTGTGTATTATTATTACTATAAATAATCATATAGTGAACTTTTTCATATAAATATTTGTGCATATCTCTGATTATTTCTTTAAGGTTAAGTTCATAAAGTAGAATTGCTGGGTCAAAAGAAATATATTTTAAAACTTTGAGATATTTTGCCAGATGACCTCCCATAAAAAATTTAAAATAATTTTCCTTAACCCTGGTGAATCTGAGAGGTAAAACTGACATTCATAGCTATCTCAATTTGCATATCATTGTCAATAATGTTGAACATTTTTCTCATTTTTATCAGCCATTTGTATTCTCTCACCAACCCAGTCTACTGCTTGTGTCTCTCTCTGGAAATATCAAGAAGAAAAAAATGGAGAAGAAGTCATATTTCTTGCTTACTCTTAGTAGTGATACAAGCTTGATGCCATAAATGACTTAAAGTGTAAGGGTCTCACTGTGGATACATCATAGGTTCATAGTCTAAAAATTAGACATCAGTAAGTATCTCTGCCCTGCCCAGTTGTTTCTCTTCCCTAACATCTGATGCCTTACTAGATTTTAAAGAGTTTGGGAGCAAGAATCATTTCTTAATTTTTCTCTATGTCCCCAGCACCTACATAGTATCTGGCACATGGCAGATGTCAATGGTTGTTGTTTGGCTGGTTGAATAAATAAATGGGTGAATGTTGGCCTAAGAATTTATTCTACCTTTCTATCTGGTTCTATCCTGCTTCAACTTGAGAGCCAAACTAGAATTTCTCATGCTGTTGAAATATACCATACTATTGAAATATGCCATGAGGATATTTCTGTTAACTTTCTAAGGACAATCACTGAGTTTTGGTGCAAAAGGATCAACCCTGACATTCTCCAAATACAGTAGTGCATTATTTCAAGTAGTGGGTTGCCCAATATCCCTGGCTCTCATACCCCATGTTCTCCTCATTTAGCTCTACACTAACATCCAGCCAATATTAATTTTTTAAACCTTTCTGATCCATCTCTGCTCATAAAATTAATTCTAGCTTTCTTTCCCCACCTCTCCTCTACCTTCTCTTGAGCATATAACTTTTTTCCCTTTCTTCTCTTTCCCTCCCTTCCTCTCCCCTTTTCCTCCCTCCCTCCCTCCCTTCTTCCTTCCTTCCTTCCTTCCTTCCTTCCTTCCTTTCTTCCTTCCTTGCCTTTCCCTGCCCTTCCCTCCCTTTTCCTCTTCCCCACCAGGCTTGGTCTCTTTGACTTGTGAGACATAATTATTTTATCACTTTTAAGCACTCACATTTATAGTAACTACTTGTCCATAGGAGAAAGAGACTAACATAATGATCATAAGGAAAGGTCTTTCCATTAAGACTCCTTATCACAGACACAGAGAGACAGAATAACAAGTATAGAAGAGAGCACTGAGCTAGGATGGATGCCATGACAGGTGATCCCAGGGTGAATCTAATAATGCAGACTTGACCTATATCACCTTTAAACCATTCCACCAAAACGCATCTACTTCCAGGAAAATCCACATGTCTATGCCTCCTTTAGCCTCTACCATGCTCACCCTCTTTCTTTTCACTTCTTTTTCTCTATTCTATTCTCCAGACTCTCTTCTTTCATTATTCCCTCCAGTGTCCCTTTCTGCAATCATCTCCACCCAGGATCTCTGTCTCTCACCTCTGCTTTTGTCCACACCCAACAGTTAAGTCTGTTAGCCTAGCATTACCACAACTAACTTAACAACAAATGCCAAGAACATACTATTGTATATTAGACATTTCCAGCATCCAAAGGACCTGGATGGCCCAATTACTGATCTTTTGGACAAATAAATTCACTGAGCTACTCAGGGATACTCTTTTTGGACACTGGAATGCAAATTTTCTTATAACCGACTTGCCCCTGATTGGAACCTTGATAAGTGAAGAGATTTTATGGTTTCACAGCTTAATTGAAAGCATCAACTCATCAAGTTTTATAGAACCTTTTTTTTTTTTTCTCTGCTTGATGATGCAGAACTCTTCAGTCTTAATCAGGTTCCTCTGCAACCCTTGAGCAGATTCCAAGATCATTTTTGAGGGATGTATTGCCCTATCTCCAAGCAAATCCATGACTAATCTCTATTCAGGGTGGGTCAGCCTCTCAATTTGTTTTTTAGGTTTTTACTTAAATTCCAGTTAGTTAACACACAGTGAAATATTAGTTTCAAGTGTACAATTTAGTGATTCAACACTTACAACACCCAATGCTTCTCACAACAAGTGCCCTCCTTAATCCCCATCACCTGTTTAACCCATCCCCCCCACACCTCTCCTCTGGTAACCATCACTTTGTTCTCTATAGTTAGGAGTCTGTTTCTTGATTTGCCTCTCTCTTTCTTTTTTTCCCCTATGCTCATTTGTTTTATTTCTCAAATTCTACATATAAATGAAATCATATGGTATTTGTCTTTCTCTGACTGACTTATTTCACTTAGTATTATACTCTCCAGCTCCATCCATGTTGTTGCAAATGGCAAGATTTCATTCTTTTTTATGGCTGAATAATATTCCAGGGTGTGTGTGTGTGTGTGTATGTGTGTGTGTGTGTGTGTGTGTGTACCACATCTTCTTTATCCATTTATCTGTTGATGGACACTTGGGCTGCTTTCATAATTTGACTGTTGTAGATAATGTTGCTATAAACATTAGGGTGCATGTATCCCTTTGAATTAGTGTTTTTGTATTTTTTGGGTAAATACCTAGTAGTACAATTGCTGGATTGTAGGGTAGTTCTATTTTCAACTTTTTGAGGAATCTCCATACTGTTTTCTAGAGTCAGCCTCTCAATTTTTATCTGCATTTCAGTTTTGTTTGTTTGTTTGTTTAATGGGCTCCATAAAGTTGTTTAATGTTTGTTTGTTTAATGGGCATGGAGCCCATTAAACAATGTTGGGCTTGAACTCACAACCCTGAGATCAACACCTGAGCTGAGATTAAACTTGGACGCTCAACTGACTGAGCCACCCAGGCACCCCTGCATTTCAGTTTTTACATCTAATATAACCGGAACTGGTTTTTCGTGTACTGTCTAAAGTATCTGAATCCGCAAGATGAAATAGTAACACTTCCATGCCTCATCAAAGAACTGTCCACCTCTAGCTAAAAACAGCTAGAAATTTGTGTTTGAGAGACCTGCAAACTTCCTGTGGCTATTGGTTTTTCTAGTCTCCTACTATTTTTTTTTCAGATGTACCATGAGTTTTTAAAAATTAAACATACATTCAAATGCAATTTATAAACTGTAAACATGTACAAATAGGTTTACTATAAAACATATAAAAAGAGAAACTGTTAAAGAATGAGAAAAAATTAAAAAGAGAAACCCTACTATTTACTTCTTATAACGCATGGATTGTTTTGTGTATTTCTACATTCCACATTGAAAACCTCTGCTCCCATGCACAAGGAAAGTCTTCGGAAAGTAATGCTGTGCCTTAGCTTAACATGTCATAGATGATCCCGTCAGCCCCAGCACCATCTTTCTTACCTTTACTCTTCTTAATTGCCCAGTTACTTTGAGATTTAGGGTCCCGCTTTTTCAGCCTCTGCTCTATACTACCAATTTTTCAAACTTTATTTACATACTATAAAATAAAATAATATAAAATAAAATGAAAAGTAACCAGTGGAGAATTGGACAGGAGAGGAGATAAAAATTATAAAAAATTTGCCTCCACATTCAAGTGATTAGGAAAAGAGTGCGCTCTTAGGAAGAAGATAGCTCCAAAGAGAGAAGAATGTTAAGATTCCACTTAGTTTGTCTACAAATTTTGGAGGAACAAAAACATTTCTTCCATCTTCTTTGTGTAGGACCTACTGAGTGTTTTCCAGGACTGCTGAAGTGGAAGCTCCAACAAGCAGTGGTTCATCCCTGGCAACATACTTATAGCATAAGCAGTGACTGCCAAGGTCAGGGAGGAAGGCAAGAAGCAGGGTGCATGGTCTACAGAGAATTTAAAAGCAAGAATAAATCTGAGTAAAAGTCTATTCAATTTTTATTATCACCACACACTGGCAATTCTAAATAATGTCAATGGTGAAATACTCCTCCCACAAAACATCGTTAGTCTAAAAAATTGCTGTGATTACTGTCCAGTTTTTTTTTTTTTAAGATTTTATTTATTTATTTGACACAGAGCGGCAGGCAGAAGGAGAGGGAAAGCAGATTCCCCGCTGAGCAGGGAGCCCGATATGGGGCTCGATCCCAGGACCCTGGGATCATGACCTGAGTCAAAAGCAGACACTTAACCTACTGAGCCACCAAGGCGCCCCAGTGTTGAATTTTAATAATATTTATGTAAGCTTAAAATTAGCACATTTTAATTTCTTATCCTTTAATAAGCAATGTATTCTACATGGAAGTTAATTCAGAAAACTTCCAGTTATATGGGTGGGCCCTACATATTCAGTCTCAGCTATCAACCTTCATTTTTTTTTAAATTGAAATATAATTGACACACAATGTTACATTAGTTTCAGGTGAACAACATAGTGATTCAACAAGTCTATATATTATGCTATGTTCACCACAAGCGTAGCTACCATCTGTCCCCATGGAATGCTAGTACAGTACCATTGACTATATTCCCTATGTTGTACTTTTTATCCCTGTGACTTATTCATCCCATAACTGGAAACCTGTATCTCCTTCTCTCCTTCACCATTTTGCTCATCCTTGCCCTCCGCTATCCTCTGACAACCATCAGTTTGTTTTCTATATTTATGGGTCTATTTCTGCTTTTTGTTTGTTGGTTTATTGGTTGTTTCATTTGTTTGTTTTTTAGATTCTACATTTAAGTGAAATCATATGGTATTTGTCTTTTTCTGACTAACTTGTTTCAATTAGCATTATACCCTCTAGATCCATCCACATTGTCTCAAATGGCAAGAACTCATCCTTTCTTATGACTAATATTCCATTATATATAAATATACATATATAATACACACACATACACCTCACATCTTCTTTATCCATTCATCTATTGACGGAGACTTGGGCCACTTCAATATCTTGTCTCCTGTAAATAATGCTGCAATAAACATAGGGGTGCATATATCTTTTCAAATTAGTATTTTATTGCCTTTGGGTAAATATCTAATAGTGGAATTACTGGATTGCATAGTATTTCTATTTTTAATTTTTTGAGGAACCTCCATACTGTTTTCCACAGTGGCTGTACCAATTTACATTTCCACTGAGAGTTCACAAGTGTTCCCTTTTCTCTACCTCCTTGCCAGCACTTGTTATTTCTTGTGTTTTTGAGTCTAGCCATTCTGACAGGTGTGAGATGCTATCTCATTGTGGTTTTGACTTGCATTTCCCTGGTAATTACTGATATTGAGCATCTTTTCATGGGTCTGTTGGCCATCTGCATGTCTATGGAAAAATGTCTATTCAAATCCTCTGCCCATGTTTTGATTGAATTACTTGTTTTTATAATATTGAGTTGTGTGAGTTCTTCATATATTTTGGATATTAACCCCTTATCATATATATAATTTGAAAAGATCTTCTATTCAGTAGGTTGCCTTTTTGTTTTGGTTTCCTTCACTGTGTAAAATATTTTTATTTATTTTTATTTTTTTAAAGATTTTATTTATTTATTTGACAGAGAGAGAGACAGTGAGAGAGGGAACACAAGCAGGGAGAGTGGGAGAGGGAGAAGCAGGCTCCACACAGAGCAGGGAGCCCGATGCGAGGCTCAATCCCAGGACCCTGGGATCATGACCCAAGCTGAAGGCAGACGCTTAATGACTGACCACCCAGGGGCCCCTAAAATCTTTTTATTTTGGTGTAGTCTCTATAGTTTATTTTTGCCTTCACTTCCCTTCCCTGAAGAGACATATCTAGAAAAATGTTGCTAAAGCCAATGTCAAAGAGATTACTGCCTATGTTTTCTTCTAGAAGTTTTATGATTTCAGGTCTCACATTTAGCTCTCTAACCCATTTGAGTTTATTTTTATGTATAGTGTTAGAAAGAGGTCCAGTTTCATTCTTTTGCATGTAGCTGTCCAGTTTTCCCAACACCATTTATTGAAGAGACTCTCTTTTCCCATTGTATGTTCTGGCCTCCTATGTCATAGATTAATTGACCAGATAAGCATGAGTTTATTTCTGGGCTTTCTACTATCTTCTATTGATCTATGCATCTATTTTTGAGTCAATACTGTACTGTTTTGATTATTATAGCTTTGTAGTATATTTGAAATCTGGGATTGTGTTACCTCCATTTCTGTTCTTCTTTCTCAGGATTGCTTTGGTTATTCAGGGTCTTTAGTGGTTCTATACAAATTTTAGTATTATTCTAGTTCTGCAAAAAATGTTGTTGGTATTTTGATGGGGATTGCGTTGAATCTGTAGGTTGCTTTGGGTAGTATGGACATTTTGACAATATTAATTCATGAGCATGGAATATTTTTCCACTTGTGTTGTCTTCATTTTACTTCATCAATGTTTTATGCTTTTAAGATTATAGGTCTTTTACCTCCTTGGTTAAATGTATTGCTATGTACTTTATTCTTTTTGTTGCAGTTACAAATAGAATTTTTTCCTGGTTTCTCTTTCTGCTACTTTGTTACTAGTGTATAGAAATGCAACTGATTTCTGTGTGTTAATTTTGTATCCTCCAACTTAACTGAACTTATTTATTACTTCTAAGTTTTCTGGTGGAGTCTTCAGGGTTTTCTATGCATTGTATCATGTCAACTGCTAATAGTGACAGTTTAACTTCTTCCTTACCAATTTAGATGCCTTTTATTTTGTGTGTGTGTGTGTGTGTGTGTGTGTGTGTGATTGCTGTGGCTAGGACTTCCAGTATTATGTTGAATAAAATTGGGAGTGGACATCCTTGTCTTGTTTCTGATCTTAGAGCAGCTTTTAGCTTTTCAACATTAAGTATGATATTAGCTGTGGGTTTATCATATATGGCCTTTTTTATATTGAGCTATGTTCCCTCTAAATTCACCTTGTTGAGAATTCTTATCATGAATGGATATTGTACTTTGTCAAATGCTTTTTCTGCATCTGGGGAAATGATCATATGGTTTTTATCCTTTTTCTTGTTAATGTGGTATATTATGTTGATTGATTAGTGAATATTGAACCAACTATGTATCCCTGGAATAAGTCCCATTTGATTGTGAAGAATTATTTTTAAATGTATTGCTGAATATGGTTTGCTAATATTTTATTGAGGATTTTTTTGCATCTACATTTATCAGGATATTGGCCTGTAGTTCTCTTTTTCTGTAGTATCTTTATCTGTTTTGGTATGAGGGTTATGCTGGCTTCATAGAATTATTTGGAAGCTTTCCTTTCTCTTCTGTCTTTTGGAATAATTTGAGGAGAATAGGTATTAACTCTTCTTTAAATACTTGGTAGAGTTCACCTGTGAAGCCATCTGGTCCTGGACTTTTGTTTGTTGTGATTAATGTTTCAATCTCATTACTAGTTATCAATGTATTCAAATTTACTATTTCATCCTGATTCAGTTTTGAAAGATTGTATGTTTCTAGGAATTTATCAGTTTTTTTCTAGGTAGTCCAATTTGTTGACATATAATTTTTCCTAGTAGTCTCTTATTATCCTTTGTATTTCTTTGGTGTCAGTTGTTACTCTCCTCTTTCATTTCTGATTTTACTTATTTAGGTCCCTCTCTCCTCTTTTCTTAATGAGTCTGGCTAAAAGCTTAGCAATTTTGTTTATTTTTTCAAAGAACCAGTTCTTTTTTTAAAAAAAAAAAATTTTATTTATTTATTTGACAGAGAGAGAGAGTGAGAGCACAAACTGGGAGACAGAGAGAGAAGGAGAAGAAGGCTCTCTGCTGAGCAGGAAGCCAGATATGGGGCTGACACTTAACCAACTGAACCACTCAGGTGCTCCAGAACCAGCTCTTTTAAAAAAAATATTTATTTATTTATTTGAGAGAGAGAGAGCTTGAGCACATGGGGGGCGGGAGGCAGAGGGCAAGGGAGAAGCAGACACCCCGCTGAGCAGGAAGCCTGACATGGGGCTCAATCGCATGACCCATGAGATCATAACCTGAGCCAAAACCAAGAGTCAGAGGCTTAACCAACTGAGCCACCCCAGGTGCCCTTCAAAGAACCAGTTCTTAATGTCATTATTTTTTTCTATTAATTTTTTTAGTCTTTATTTCATTTATTTCTATTCTGATGTTTATTATTTCCTTCCTTCTGCTAACGATGGAGTTTGTGATATGCCTTCATTTCAATTTTTAAAGTAAGTTCATAACCCTTCAGAAACATTCAAGTTTGCCTTTGTGTCTACAACTCCTATCTTGCCATGTATTCCTGCAGTTAAACAGTTTAAATAAGTAATGATAGCCCAGTGACTGTAAAGAATAATTAATGGTATTTAAATTACATCAATTTGGTCACTCTATATGATTATGTGGAGTTTAATTGTGTTTAAAATTTTAAACTCAAAGAGTGTGCAAACTGAGTGGTATAATATTTTTTGTTTGGTAAGTGAAAATTTTAATTCACACAAAAATATTATGCTGAATTTAAACAATAGCTTTAAAATTGACATTTGTTCTTTTAATGTTTTTATGTTTGTTTTAAAACTAGAGAATGAATCAAGAAATAATGATTATTACTGATCATTGCATAATTATTACTGGAAATAATTTTGTTATGTAAAGGAGAGGAGTGTTAGAGTGATCCCCTCTGGGTATCAAATATGCTAGGCATGCTGCTGACTACAAGTGTTGCCCAGAGGTTATGGTCACCCTCCCTGTTGCCCAGGCTCATTGTAACCCAAGCATACTCTCTTGTGATCCCGTTCTCTTCTCTTTCCCTGCCATTCTCAACAAACCCACTAGTTCAATTCATATCTTAAATCAATGTTCTTTTGGTCATCCGCTTCCCAGTCTATCACTTTCTTGACTCCCTTAAAAAAGTTTTCACTTGTTTCATTAAATTATCTATGTTATTATATTCATCTGTGGATTGACTATTCTCAAATTTATATCTCTGACTCTCACCTTTCCCCTGAACCCCAGACTTGTATACCCAACTCCTATGCCACAGCTCCACCTGGATGTCTAATAGACATATTAAATTGACTATGATCAAATATGATTTAATGTTCTTGCTGTATCTATGCTGTCCCCAGGGGTCCCCATTTCAGCAAATGGCATCATTCTTCAACAAGTCATTTAGAATATAACCTTGATCTTTCATTACTCTCTTTCTCCTATATCTCATACCCAGTGCATCAGTAAAACTTAAGAGGCTCAACCTTCTCTATATAACAAAAATTTACCCAGTTCTCACTCCTTCCCTTACTACCATCTGATATCTGGAACTGTATGAAAGCTTGCTGCTTGGTTTCCTTGCTTACCTGTTTTCCTCCACAGCAGTGGCCTTAGTAAGCTTTATAAAACATAAATGATCTTATATAAATAAATCATATCATCATTCCCCTGAGCAAAATGCTCCAGTAATTTCCCATCAAATTTACAATAAAACCCAGAGCCCTTATGTTGGTTTACAAGTGCTGTATAACCAACCTGGCCCCAGTTGTGTTTTTGACCACTTTTCTCACTTCTCTTTCCTTTAGTCATTTCACTCTTTTCAGCCACACTGCCTTTGTTGCTATTCCTTCAACACGCCAACCATCTCTCTGCCTTAGCTCTTTATATTTGTTTGCCCCTTAGCCTGAAACATTTGCCCCAGCTTTTTCTATGGTATACCCCACACATCTACAGGTCATTGTTTACAAGTTATCTTTTCTGAGATGTCTTCCCTGAACACACTGCATTATATACAACACAGAAGTATATTCAATTGCCTTGCCTTCATTTCTTTTCCTTCAGGGCATTTTTCTATATCTGACATATTATATATTTATCTTCCACCTTAGAGTATAGTCTCAAGAGAGCAAAAACCTTGCCTATGTTGCCCACTGCTGAGTCACCAGAGCTATAATTTATATAGAGAAGATCTATACTCATTGAATTAACAAATGGACAAATGTACTCAACTTTTATACCAAATCCAAATCTGTGCTCTTTCCTGCTCTTTATCACTCTTTTGTTTCCTTAGCTCCTATCAGTGCATTAAGGAAGCATCCTTGACTTTTTGTTAGCATCATTGAGCCCCATTCTCAAAGTTTCCTGGGAGAGATATGTTGAAGAAATAGCTGGTCCTTGGAGGGCATCTTTAGGGAAAGAGGCGGTGAGGCTGGCCCCAGCTGCAGCAGAGCCAGGCTTCCCCACCTGACTGCCTCCAACAGCGGTCATCCAACAGCCATTCTCTGCTTCTTCATTTGGCTTTCAAATCATGGGATTCAATCCTGGTGACCATGTGCCCCATCCTAGAGAATAAATCACATATGAGCCCAATGGTCTTATACAAGGGATTATAGAGATCTACTCAATTTCTTAGCCACACAGGAAAGGGAGATCATGTGACTCAGAACTGAACAATGAAATGTAAGGGGAAATTTGCTTGAGTTTCTAGGGGAAAATCTTGCTTCCAAAATGAAAAGGCAAAACCTCCAATAAAATGGCCTTACCCCAGTCCTTCCTTCCTGCTCAGGATCTTGACAGAGGCTGTCATAATGCCTGCCACCTTGCGACTGTCAAGAGAGTGGATCAAGGATAAAAATCCAGTGAGCTGAGGATGGTAGGAAAAAAGGGGAAAAGATCAGGCTGGTAATGACCCTATTGAACCTCCAACAAGAACCTTGCAATCAAACGCTTTGCTTCTGTTTAAGTAAATAGTAAACTTCCCTGTTTATAAACAAGTGCTAGTCAGGTTTTCTGTTACTTTCCCACAGATGGGATTAGCCAGGGACAATAAAATGATGTCTAAACAGGTGACAAATAGGGTTCTGTTGAGACCTTAAAGTCACCTCTTCCTGATGAAGGATCAAACAAAAGACCTATAATATGGGGCTGTTAACAGAAGGCTTAGGTACTGGCCTTATCAGGTTGCCAAGAAGAAACGAGAGGGAAGAACAGAAAGGCAGGAGGACACCCCTTGGCAGAGAACCAGAGCAAAGGCAGCTGTTGCTTATCATAGACACACTGAATTTATCACAGTTGTGTGTCACGCCCTAGCACGCATTTCTTTGAAAATGTACTGGAGAGTGTGTTTGTATATTGTGCTTGCTTGTGTGTTGAGGGGTGTCCAGGTCAATATCACAGGGTATAAAGCATCCTTTCCTGACCAGTCTTTGCAGACCTTTTCTGAACTTCTCAGTGAGTGAATTTGCTTTGCAGCCACTCTTCCTAATTCTTCAAACCACTTGGAAGAGATCCAGCCTCTTCCATACTGATACTGGTGTTCCTCTCTTCTCTCTTGAAACTCTTCACATGTTCTTTGCCCTTCCTTCCCAACCATAGTGGAGCTGAGAGATGTCAGCATTCTATCTTTCCCCAGCCCCAGAACACTGCCATTCTACAGGATGAAGTCTACCTCTTGCTTCCTTCTTATTCTCATCCTCCTTCAGCTGATGATCCCAGGGACTTCTCCGTGTTCCTTAGACTGCATTGTGGATACAAAGATAAAGGAAGCTCTCAAAAGCTTAGGTAATTGACTGGGGGTGGGGAGTGGGAGAGAACCCCTGATCATTCCTCCTGTTCCTAAACCTAACTTATCTATTCTGTCCCCAAATACCCAACCTCTATTAAGTCCACTCAAGCTTAATCTTCCTGTCCAGAGCTCTACTCCCATATTATTTTTGGACTCCTGGCTAAAACTTCAGGTTTCCCATCAAGTTAGCTTGATGATGTTGGTGATGAGGAGGAGGATAGTTATAACTTATGAAAACTCATTATGAACGAAGTATAACGCAAAGTTTTACATAGATTACTTCACTTAATTTTCATGTTAGAAAGTAAGTACAGGGGCGCCTGGGTGGCTCAGTCGTTAAGCGTCTGCCTTCGGCTCAGGTCATGATCCCAGGGTCCTGGGATCGAGCCCCGCATCGGGCTCTCTGCTCGGCGGGAAGCCTGCTTCTCCCTCTTCCGTTCCCCCCTGCTTGTGTTCCCTCTCTCACTGTCTCTCTCTCTCTCTGTCAAAATAAATAAATAAAATCTTAAAAAAAAAAAAATTAAAAAAAAAAAGAAAGTAAGTACAACTATTACTTTCATTTTACAAATGAGGAAATTAAACTTTAAAAGCTAGTGAGTAGCATGATTTTGGACACAGTGACACCTCTGAGGTAAAAGGAGATTTGGAAGGGGATTATGGGAGACAGATATCATGGGCAATATCCCTTCTTCTCTCCTATTCAGACTTAAATCCTTTCCCAACAAAAAGGATGTCATGTGTCAGTATCACAAACTCAGGCAGACTATCCTCTTGCCCTGCAGGTAAGTAATTCCATGAGGAGGAATGGTGGGTAAGATGCCCTGTGCCCTCCCCTGACCATCCCCCAGCATCTTTACCTTCCCCCTGTCTCATGTTTGTATTATCCTGGGGCTGAGTCTTAACTCCTGATTCCCAGTGATCTCTTGCCCATTCTCATTTCCCTTAACAATGCTACTGAGGGGGGCGCCTGGGTGGCTCAGTCGTTAAGCGTCTGCCTTCGGCTCAGGTCATGATCCTAGGGTCCTGGGATCGAGCCCCACATCGGGCTCCCTGCTCGGCGGGAAGCCTGCTTCTCCCTCTCCCACTCCCCCTGCTTGTGTTCCCTCTCTCGCTGTGTCTCTCTCTGTCAAATAAATAAAATCTTTAAAAAAAAAAAACAAAACAAAAACAATGCTACTGAGGGCTCTTGGGTTTCTGCCTCTTCCTTTCCCACCTCCCTTTCATGACCTCATACACCAGCCCTTCCTCCCTCAGTTGTCCTGTTATGATCTGTCACCTACCATTCCCCCCCATCATTCATCTCCCTTTCTGAATCTATTCCCTTGTTTGGGTGGGTAGGGCCAGTATTGAGGTAAATATATCATGAATCTAAGCAAAGAAATGCTCAGGGCCCTCACTTTCCCAGGTCTCTTCCATGGCCCTATTCCTAAATTTGTTTTAGTAATTTTTGTATTTTTTTTTTCCCTTAAAGAGGGCTCTCAAAATTGAATTACCTTTCAGCCCCACAAAGCTTCGATCTGCCACTGGGCTGCACAGAAATGAAAAATGGTAGGAGTACACCTCCCTCCTCTCAAAATCCAAGGGTTCTAATGTCTGTGTCTCCTGTGCCCGTGCAGGGATGGTTGTCACTGGCCGTGCCTGAGGCTCTGGCTGTGGTTCCTGGGATATCCGGGGAGAAACCACATGCCACTGCCAGTGCAGCACGGTAGCCTGGGCCACTGCTCGCTGCTGCCACCTGACGTGAGGGGGAGGAGGAAGAGAACCCAGCTATGTGAGCACGACTGTAATGAAACCATACGCCAAACAGGAAACCTGACTCAAACTGTCCCTTTCATTTGTTACAACCTGCTTCTTGGGTAGTAAAGACAATTTTTGCATCTCTCATGGTTGTATTTTTGGTATTACTGCCCCTGGCTTAGAATTGCTCTAGCCAGAAAATTTCTCCACCGTCCTAATTAAACTCCACCTCAGCGAGGATGAGGAAAAATATGGGGGAGAATGGGAAAAACTGAGATTGCTACTCCAGCCTCCTAGTTCCCTCATTGTTTAACAAAAGGATGCTGACTGTGCCAGGAATTTTGCTTGGCACTAGAAGTACAGAGAAAGAAAGTAACATGCATGCCCTTATTGGAGCTCAGTGAGTAGAACGGTGGGTTCCAAACTAAGTGCAGGCAGACTTTCCAAGGTAGAGACAAGTAATGACAGTTTTAAAAAGAATAAATTTCTAGATTTCTGTTTTGTGTATATACTGTTTCCTAAACTTATGTGTCAGAGATTTATTTTGATCAAAGTGATGAATTTGCCATTGTCTGTCTCCCCCATAACAAAAGAAAAACACAACCTTTACCTGCCATAGAACCTTACCATGATTCATCAGCTTGGGGTATAAATATCTGCAGATGTGGAATGGAAAGGAATGATTCAAAATATTGGCACAAAGGTTGAGTGATCCGGTGACTGGGTAACAAGTCCTTTTATAAGTTGTGAGACTTCCAGTGTTTGACACAATATTAAAGAAGGATATCATCCAGTTATCAATTGGTAGACCACCAAAACTAATTTTTAATAAGTTGCAGTATGATTTTTAACAAATAACTCAAAAGGAATTCAAATGAAGTGAATGATATTACTACAATAAAATTTTTCCTCCCTGCATACTTAATTATGAAGTTGTCATCTCAAAGCTTGTATCTATGAAAAGAAAAAAGAGAAATGTACTTGGCTCTAAACCTGCTCTCTCTCTAGGATTATTTGTTCATGAATATATAAACTACTCATAGAAAAAAAACAGCTCCATCTCTCTCATTAAGAAATACATTTCCAAAATATACTGTTTGTGTTTATTACTTATCAAAATTTGTTGGGGCGCCTGGGTGGCTCAGTCGTTAAGCGTCTGCCTTCAGCTCAGGTCATGATCTCAGGGTCCTGGGATCGAGCCCCGCATCGGGCTCCCTGCTCCGCGGGAGGCCTGGTTCTCCCTCTCCCACTCCCCCTGCTTGTGTTCCCTCTCTCGCTGTGTCTCTCTCTGTCAAATAAATAAATAAAATCTTTAAAAAAAAAAAAATTTGTTATACATGTTTTGTTTAATTGTGTACTATTAATGGGTGTAACACTAACTTAATACCCCTACTTACGGCAAGTAGAGTGAGTCTCTTAAAATATAAACCAAAATCATGTCACATTTCTGTCCAAATTACACATTCTAGTGACTTCTCATTACACAAAAATAAAATCCCAAGTATTTATCATGACCAACATGATCTGCATCTGGCCACTGGAAATATCTCCAACCTCATTTCTGATCCTTCACCCTGGCCACATTTGAGTTCTTGGTGTTCCTATAAGCAATAGCCACCCTCCCACATCAGAGCCTTTCTACTTCATGTCCCCAGATAGTTACATGGTTCTCTACACACACTTGTTATTTCAGAGAAGCCTTTCTGGCATGCTCTATCTCTTTAATTTTTCTTCTTCTCCTTCTTCTTTCTCCTCCTCCTCCTCCTCCTCCTCCTCTTCTTTCTTCTTTCTTCTTTCTTCTTCTTCCTTCTTCTTCTTTCTTTCTTCTTTCTTCTTTCTTCTTCTTCTTCTTCTTCTTCTTCTTCTTCTTCTTCTTCTTCTTCTTCTTTTCTTCTTTCTTCTCCTCCTCCTCCTCCTCCTTCTTCTTCTTCTTTTCTTCTTCTTCTTCAATGCTTTTTCATTTTGACTCCAAATATGTATTTGTCTGTTAATGTATTCTCTCCACCCTTGGAACATGTAATCCATGAAAGATGAAACTTTGTCTAACTTGTATATCATTGAGTCTCCAGTGCTTAGAATGGCACCTGGCCCATGGAGGAGCTCCAATGAACAAATGAATTAGTCACTATCAAGTCTGAGTCTGCTCCTTCTCATGCCTTCTATCCCACTTCCTATGGTCGTTGAGGGACAGACACTGTTTTACTGGTCCCTTCGTCCCACGCTCAAGGTGCCTGTGGAAGAAATAACTGTACATCAGAGGGCACATCTGAAAAGAAAAAGTCAGGGTGAAGATGGAAGCAAGAGAGGTTAGCAAAAGCAGAAGCAGATGTCAGATTTTGTAGCTCTGGCTGATATGGTTGCCCACTGAGTGGCCAATTTCCCCTTTCTCTGTGTGAACAGCATCCTGATTTCACTCAGAATAGTAATGTGCCCAGTCCTGAGGGATAAATCACTGTTTAAGTCAATAATGGAACTTCTTCTCTTGGCCAAATACTCTCTTTCCTAGACACCTTTGCATGGGGTAGAGTTGGGACACGTGACCCAAATCAGGCCAAGAAGAAAGAGGAGGACTCTGCTTGGGTCTTCCGAGAAAGAGTTTGCTGTCCATGACAATTTTGTTGCTTTGGGTTTGGGTTTGAGAATGTGAGGTCTGGAGCTGTTACCATGGAATTAGTCAACTATCTTGTGATCTCTGAGGAAAAACTGTAAGGATGGTGAAGAAGGAGGGAAAGAATCTGAAGCTGCCAGAACATAGAATTTGAAAAAAGTCTAGAATCATCGAAACCTCATTTCTTCATAAATAAAGAAATCAAAGTTTGTATTCATTCATTTTTACAAGTATTTATTGAGTTCTGCTGTGTGACAGGCAGTGGGATATAGTGGTGGCTAAAATAGGCAAAAATTACTGCATTCATGAGCTTCCGTTCTTTTTTTAAAAAGATTTTTAAAATTTATTTATTTAGAGTGAGAGAGAGTGAGTGTGTAAGCAGGGGAAGGGACAGAGGGAGAGAATCTCAAACAAACTCCCTGCTCAGTACAGAGCCCAACACGGGGCTGGATCTTACAACCCTGAGATCATGACCTGAGCCAAAATCAAGAGTTTGACACTTAACTGACTGAGCCACCCAGGCACCCAATGGAGCTTCCATTCTAATTCTAGGCTTCTACCAGCTGGGATTTTTGTTAATGTCCCATGGACAGAATTAGTCAAGGACAATGTAATAATAACTGAGCAGATAACAACCAGAGTCCACACTTTCTGCCTCTTCCTGTTGAAGGAATGAACAAAAGTTCTGTAATGTGAGATGTCAGCAAACTTGGCAATTCTTGGCAAGCTAGCTGCCAGGTTTGTGGGGCTACCAAGAAGAGAGGGGAGGGGGGAAAGAGAAAGGTGGAAAGACTTATCCAGCAGAGAACCAGAGCAAAGGCAGCTAGTCCTTTCAGCCTCTTTCTGAAGGCTGGACCCTCCCCAGCTGCCTTAGATCCCAAATACAGTCTGTGTTTGTTCGTAGACATGAGGGAATGCCCTTGGCACATGCTGCCGGGGTCAGAAACATCCCTGCCCTCCCAACCTTAGCAGACCTTTCCTAAACCTGGCTGTGTGAGTCTGAAGCAGAGCTCTCTTCCCTGACATCTCTGCCTGTCAGGAGTGCTGCAAAGGGATCCAGGCTCCCCAGTCCAGTTCTTCCCTACTGTCTTTTCCCTCCTCTCCCCCTCTGGACCCCAAAATTGTTTCATCTTCTCTCCATGTTTTCCTCATGGCAGGACGCTGTTTTCCCACAGGATGAAGCCCTCTTCTTACCTCCTCCTCATCCCCCCTTCTACCTCCTGAGCTCAGAGGATTCTGTGCTGCTTACACTTCGCTATAGAGGAAAAGGTAAGAGCAGCTCTCAGTGAGTTGGCCGACTTATATTGGAGGGGGAACTGGGAGCAGGGGCAGTCATATCCCAGATTCTCAATCCTGCTAGTAGACTCCACCCCATTTCCTAACCCATCTCCAGATGGCAACCTCTAACTGGAAGATTCATCCCTAAAATCCCTGCCTTCTCTGTGCCTTATGGGCTCCTAGAGCTGCTGGTGGCTCAGTGATGAAGTCTACACAGAACATTCTCGAGCTCTTACCATGTGCTAGGCACTGTTAGGCATTCTATTATTATTTTATTAACTTCTCAGTACACTATGAAGTAAGCACTGTTATTTCCATTGTGCAGAAGAGAAAACTGAAGCTTAGACAAGTTACATTATTTATCCAGCAGCACACAACTGTTAAGTGGCTCAATCCTGGATACGCTGACTCCTTTGCAGAAGGGGGATGTAGAATTTAGGGGAAGGGGCTGGCCGGTGTAGGCCCTGTCTTAGCTCATCTCTCCCAAAGAATGCAAGCCCTCAGGCTGCATGAAACTGCTCTGCTCTAGTAGCATCACTAATGGAAATAACCTGTCCTCCTTCCTCTCAAATAAGTTATTATATGAAGAGAGAGGTGTTTGCTCACCCCTTGCCCTTCCTCATGCACCTGGGCTCAGGCTGCCAACCCATTACTGTACCAACAGGTTTTCTCCAAACTCAGGATTGTAATGTCATTGGGTTGGGTCACAACTCCAATATCCATAATTTCCATCCTTCCCTTCCAAGGGGCTACTTAGGGACCTGAGGTTTCTTTCCACTCCTTCCTTTCTTCCTTAACCTCCCCTATACCAATCTTCCCTCTCCTCCAGTGCCCTGCCATATCACCTCCTTCCTCTTCTGTGTCCTCCATCTCCCCCTCCCAATCTAATCCTGTGCTGTTTCTGCCCCCTCAGAAGGGAGGAGGCAAAGGATAATTGGGGAGGGCTTGCTCGTGTGTCTGTGCCTGTGGCTCCCGGGATGTCCAGGGGGACACCATGTGTCCCTGCAGTGCAATCCTGTAGGGTGTACATGGCCCACTGCTGCTTCCTCATTTCAGTGAAGGAGGCAAGATCTCAATCTGGGGACCACGAAAGCAATAAAATCATGGCACCAACCAGGAAACCTCCACCCCCTCTCCTTCAAACCATGACTTCTCAAGTCCCCTCTGCCTGTGACATCCCTGCCTTACCAATAGTAAAGATAGTCTTTGCTCCTCTCTGTGTCTTTGGTGTTACTACACCTTGCTGAGGTGCTAGGAGAGGGCGGAGAGCATGAAATGGGTGGTGGAAGAAAAACACTGTAGCTACCAACCATAGCCTGTGACCAGCTACAGAGGCAGAGACATTAGAATCTATGTTTTACATTAGTTAATTGTTTCTTATCTTCCTTTTTTCTCCCCATTAACTTTTATGGAGAGCACTGGGTGGTAGGTAATGTTTTTGGTTTTAGTTTTCAGGGAGGAGGAGAATATATAGCCAGGTTCCTTCCACATCCGGTCACTGCGTTCTACCAAAGCCAGAGTTCCTGTCAGGGGTTTATTTCTATGTTGTTCTCTCTCCTGGCTTCAGGATCGGCTCCTTCTTCTGAACTTTTGTTGGATTCTCCTTAGTTACACCTTAGCTTGGGTGTGCATCTATCTCCTGCTACAATTCTGACAGATATAATCACCAGTAACAGATCTGTCCCTCCTCCACCCCTTTGTACTTCAGGGAGTACAAGGGGTTTAGAATCTTCATAAAACTTATATATTCTAGATAATCACATATTTTTGCCCTGACTGCTCTCTCTGTTGATGAAAGCTCGTACTAATGGCTTCATTTATATTGCATTGCCACAAACTAAGCCCAGGCCCTTAGTCCTTTGAGGAGCATTAGTGAGTACTGACAAGCCACTATTTACCGAACACTGTGACAAGACTTTTACACACAGTATATCATTTAAATGTCACAAGAATGGCAAATCCACTCTACTCATTGCTCAGGCCAAATATGTTGGAGTCATCCCTGATACCTCTCTTTCCTTACCTGACAGATGGGGGTACTCAACAAATATATTGAATGAATCAATAAACACTTCTGTGGTAAAGGTGCTATCTACATTTTGCAGTGGGCCATTAAGAAACCTGCCTGAAGTGACACAGCTGAGAAGTCAGAGCTGGGAGACTCTAACCTGTTTTGTGTGATTCTGAAGCCACCTTTCCCCTAGACCAGGCTGTGCCCCAACGTGGACTTCCACATTAGCCTCTGTCTGCTCTTTCTGATCCTGCCCCACCTGCTGCAACCTACTGTGCCCATCTGTGTTAGGATCTATCCTGAAATCATCTCTTTTCAAATCACTCAAAAAAGTCCACTGCCTCCCTACCCCTGCCACAGCCTGGTATACCAAGCTCACCATCCTCAGCTTTGCTCCAGTCCACTCTTCCAACATTATTTGCTGCTCCTCTCCAGAAGATCTTCACTTTATTCAAATGTGTCTATTCCTGGTAGCCTTAATCCACTCCACACACTTCTTTTTCCTCTATGCCTTTGTACAATCCATTTCTTCTACCCCAACTGCCACCCTATGTGCCCATTCCCCCATCCCCGACCCCACTCTATAGAAAGCCTGCCTGTCCTTGAAGGCCAGGAACAGACCTCATTCCACACTGAAGCTGTCTATGACCAACCCCAGCCCACAGTGACCATGACTTCCTCTTGCTTCCAAGATCTGTCTACACCTTTATTTTCCACTCGCAGATCGCTTCCTGTAGTGTTGATTATATCTTTATATGTTATGTCTCATTTCTCCTGCTATATTTTAAGTTTTCTGTGCAGCAAGGACAATGTTGTATCCACCCTCCAGAGTGCTTAGGACAGAATTTTACATAGTGTAGGAGTTTAATATCTGTTTCTTATATGTCATAGCATGCTCTGGAATTTAAACGAAGTACAAACTAGATCCTAGACAGATTACTCTATTATAGTGTTTTATTTCAGAGATAGGAAGTACATGCTATGTACAGAGCATTGTCTTTAATTAGACAGATGGACCTTCACATCTCATCTCTTTCACAGCCTGCATGAACTTGGTTGATTCTCTTAATATCTAGGAATCTCAGTTCCCTTTTCTGTAAAATGGGGATAATATTACCTTCCTCATAGAGTTCTCTTAATGATTAAGTAAGGTTCCTGTGCTAAATGCCTAGCACAGCGATTGGCACATAGAAAACACTCAATAAGTGGTATTAATTACTCTGGAACCATTAGAAGCATGTGAGCTATTATCATGGAATCAGAAAATTGTCCATCCAGGAAGCATTCCAGCCACCGTCCAGCCTGCCCTCTACTTTTTTCAGGTGATAATTGGAGGCTGAGGGGCTTGATCAAGGTCAAAGAAATCACTAGTAGGACAGCAAACCACCAGCAGTCAGATCTTTGATTTCCCAATCCTGGGCTCTTTCTACTTTACACCCTGTTTCTCATGACCAAAGCATGTAGTATTTAATAAGTATTTAAACCTCATTTAAATTTTTCTAAATAAACATTGGTTCTCCTGAAAATTTTACTTCTATACTTTTGTATCAGTTGAAAATTATACCCTAGAGGCTAATCTTTAAAACAAGAAAGGATATAGCATTGTGGTTTTGGCTTAGGGATCTAGAAAGCTGGAATGATCATCTCTCTTATACCTACAGCAAGTAAAAGCGTGGATAAATGGCAAGTTCATGACTTTTTTGGAACCCACTGGAGTTTAGACAAAAAAACTAACCCAAATCGGAGGAGCAACAGCTTCTGAGGGAGAAATGGGATATAAGCTGTTGTTTACCTGGGCAGTAAGAAGTTGAACCATTTCCATAGTCTCAAGTTTTTTTCCCCCTCGAATACTTATTAATTACAGAGGGAAAGATAGTGACTGTACAATAGATAAACCAGAAGACATCACCTTAACTCCATGATCAAAGTGAACATCACTAGTACACCCTGATATGATACACTGAAGCATGTACCTCTCTTCTGTGGTATTCTTGCCAGAAATGCAAAACCTCAATATGATCGTGAGAAAGCATCAGACAACCCCAAATAGAGGGACAGTCTTCAAAAGAATTGGCCAGTAGTCTTAGTAGTGTCAAAGTAAAAAAAAAAAGGCTGAGGAATTATCACAAATTGAAGGATACTAAGGCGACATGACAATAAGTGTAGTATGGGATTCAAGACTAAATGCTGGGAAAAACAGGATATTAACAATAACAACAACAAAAACTGGAGAAATCCGAGGGAAAATAGTCTGTAGTTTAATAGTATTACATTGATATTTATTTCTTAAGTTTTCATAATTCTGATTATACAAGATGTTAACATTTGAGGAACCTGAGTGAAGTGTGTAGGAGAGCTTTATTATTTTTATAGCTTTTCTATAAGTCCAAACTATTTCAAAATAAAAGTTTCTTTTAAACATGTAAGTCATGACAGTCTTGGATTCTCAAAATTGAAAGGGATAGTTCAGTGTCATTAGTTCACTTTCCACCTAACCTTAGATATTTCTGATTCAGGCCTCTACATCTACTTGTACTAACATCTATAAGCAGTCTGTTTTTGGTCTGTCTGCTTCAGGAAGAAGCAAAGTAACTGAAATATCAGGCATCAGAATCTCATTTTAGGTGGACAGAAGGGAGAAGCCCAGAATGGACCCTGAAGTCAGGTGGCCATCTCCTTTTTTTCTCTTGCTGGGAGGGAAATCAGACCACTTAGGAGTGAGTTACTTCTTATTTGGACAGAGTACAAATATATTCAAGTATGTTAATGTCCTAGTTAGACAAACTAAAGAATAAAATACCAAATTTTCAAGATGCTTATACAAACATTGATCCTGGCCCTGGATATTCTACCAGAGCTAATCTATGTAACTAAATCAAAGAAAGCTATATAAAGAGTTGATTGTCTTGCTTTTTCATCCCCAGTGAGAGAGAGAGAAAGAGAGAGAGAGAGCGAGAGAGAGAGGCTTTGTAAGGTAGGACTATAGTCCCCATAAAATTTTAAATGTAAGGAGTGATCAGCAGGATGATGGAATAGGAAGTCTCAGTCCTCATTTCTCCACAGAAACACCAACTTGACAATGATGTACATACCACAATACCTTTATGAGAAATCTAAAATCCAGTTAAGAAGTTGCAACACTCCAGATTAGCACAGAACCTTTAATAGCTTCATTGAAGTGGGTAGAAAGAGCAATTTCACTTTATGCACATCAGTCCCTCTCCCAAGCCAGCACAACCTCAGCACCAAGAGAGATGGCCTTAGCTTGCAATTTCTCCCTGCAGGGTGGGGAGGGAAGTGTGCATCCAATTTTCAGCATGTTGTCCAAAGGGCTGGTTTCTGTTTCATCTCACCCAGAGCACTGATGAAACCAGCAGCTAAGAACAAAGGGAAAGAGAAGGATAGCTTGCTGTACACAGCACAGCTCCACAAGTTTGGGGAGAAAAAAACCCGCAAGAACTTGAGGTTTCTCCATAGGGAAAAAGAAAGGAGTGGAGTGTGGTTCCAGTGTCCCAACTCTTAATACAACAGTCAGACCCCAGGAGTAAGAGATTATGGGCTCCTGAAAAGAAACCAAGAAATCCCTGAAATTAGGAATTTACATGCACAAGTCCAGAGAAGACATATCCATAGAAAAGATTTGAGAGGCTCTCAGAATCTCTATCGGGGCACATTAGTGAAGGTCTTCTGAACCTGTCAAAGCCCATCCATAAAGATTAGGAGAGGTGGCTATTTCTTCCAATGCTTAGGCACCAGCACAAAGCTACAAAGAACATGAAGACTCAGAAACATGAAATCAAAGGAACTGCAAATAAATCTGCTGTAACTAATCCTAAATAGAGATCCGTGAATAGCCGGACAAAGAATTCAAAATAATCATCTTAAAGAATCTCAGTGAGTAAAGGCTTTAGCTTTCCCCATTGTTATGAATAATGCAAGCAACTGTGACTAAGGCCATGCCTGGATATTTCTGCCAAATATCTCCCACAGAGATAAGGCTGATTAAGGCTGGAGTCTGACTGGTAGTAGCAAGACAAATACTCATATAGACTCCCAGGGTGGAGGAAGAAATAAACTGCATTTTAAAAGATAATGAGTTGAATAGGAACTTCAGGGGGGAGGGATCCAGCTACGAAATAGCACAGCTCTGAGTTAGGTAATATGTGGGGTGGGGGGGCAAAAATCTGACCAAAACCTTTCTCTTTTATATAACCTAAAACACCGAAGGCATTAGAGCACATCTACGGTGGATGGGATCCTTTGCAAGGATCTTGCCCTTACTTTCACGGGAACTTGGAGGGACCTCCTGTACCTTGGCCTCAAGTAAGGCTGGTTCTTTAGTAGGGTAGATCTCCGTGATCATTTAAAATCTCACCAGCTTATGTTTAAACGGCACAACTGGAAGACGGCCATGTGATGACAGAGCTGTCTGGAACCAGCACAGTTGGAAAGTTTCATCCTGCCTTATTGTTCTTCACCAACCCCCCCCACCCGCCACTCCCCAAGTAGGCTGATGGACACCAAGAGCTGTACTATGGTTATGAGTGCCTTCTAAATAAGTTTATGACTTGGGTCCCAACAAATGCCAAGTAATCTTGACTCAGAGAAATGCAGACTGTTAGAATGTATGGTGGATTGCGCCTGATTAGAATGAGCATGAACGATTACCCAGACCTAAAAATGATAGATTTATCAGGGCCCAATATATACTGCATCTAGCATATCTACTGACAGACTTCTTTACAATCTATACCACTATTCACCATATCCATTAGCGCTTCCAGCTAGGAGGAGTGATTGATGTATAGAGCGGGGGTAGTAGCATCTTCCGGACACAGCAAAGGAAAGTGCCACCTGAACAAGTGAGCTTGAAAGGTCACCTGGGCTCAAATATGTTTTTAAACCATATTCTTGAGTTTGGAAATGTTTCTACTTATTGGGTATTGACCTAATGTCTTACATGCCCTGACTAATCAGGAATTAGACTGGCTAGGTTGCCATGACAAAAAATTAAAACAAAATTTAAGAAAGTACCTCCTATCTAATTGCCTGAATGCTTATCTTTAAGGGTATGGAAGCATTAATATAATGTTCCTTTGTGCATGGGAGTAATAACTGCCACAGCATAAAATAGTACCAATCCCATCAATTAGGGTGTTTAGGCAGAGTGTTTAGTTCTCTTTCTCTATTATGAACTTGTTTGTGACAGGTAAATTTTTGACTGGATTCCTGCCTAATTACTTCAGAATAATGGTTGGATATGAGGTAATTGAGCAGTAATAAGTTCTGCAATGTTCCCAGTACTTGGGCAGCTGAAATCACCACCTGGTTGTAAATCATAACCAGGTCTAGCCCTTCAGATGAAACTGGGCTCTGGTGTAAAAATTTGTCAGTTTGGGATGCATCTCAAACCTAAAAAGGTCTGTGACCAATAAAAACATTACCACTGTGAAAATGAACATTAAACATCCATCCCTTGGGTAATTCTCAGTTCGGTGACCAGACCATGGTTTAGATCAGAGCAACCAGAATGACCATAGTACATAATTAGAACCATCTGGCAATTACAAAGAATGTCAAAGAACAAAAAACACTGAGCTTGGGAGAAGCCTTGGCAAATGTCCTATAGTACACTGGCTTGGGCTGATGTTTTTTGCTTCATGTTTTGTTATGAATGCTTTATCATATGATTTAATTATTTGTATTATGAGTCTATATGAGTATTATTTGTATCATATTATTTAATTATTTGTGCTACAGGTCTTTGGCTTTATGCCCTGTTGAAATAATTCTACTGCTGTATCATATTTTCTTGCAGAATGACTAAGGGATCATTTTCCATTGACTACTCTGAAATAAAATATAAGCAAAAGAGTCTTTGTGTCTTCAGCTGAGGCCATATATAGAGTCTATGCCAGCCCAAATCCCACACCTCTTTTTTTTTTTTTTTAATATTTTATTTATTTATTTGAGAGAGAGAGCACAAGCGAGGAGGAGAGGCAGAGGGGGAGGGAAAAGCAGACTCCCCACTGGGCAGGGAGCCCGATGCCGGGCTCAATCCCAAGCCCTTGGGATCATGACCTGAGCTGAAGGCAGATGCTTAACAGACTGAGCCACCCAGGTGCCCCTATCCTGAACCTCTTTAACAAGACCTGGTGAGTGACATCGTATTTTCTTCCCATTATATTTTCTCATTCCAGCTGTTTCCTGAGGTCTCAACCTGCTATAACCTGGCTGCAAGGTTTTTCAGTCCCTGTTTTTCCAGGAATATCCATGTCCCCAATCCCCAGGCATCTTTGTAGTTTTCTCTTCTTTTCCTGTTCTGTCCCAGGACATTACTGAGTGGGCAGGAAGAGAAGGGCATTTTCTCATACTAAGGACAAGGAGAATACCCTTCCCTGGGCTAGTAATTAGAAAGAGGCCTAAGGGGGCGCCTGGGTGGCTCAGTTGGTTAAGCGACTGCCTTTGGCTCAGGTCATGATCCTGGGGTCCTGGGATCGAGCCCCGCATCAGGCTCCCTGCTCAGCTAGAAGCCTGCTTCTCCCTCTCCCACTCCCCCTACTTGTGTTCCCCCTCGCGCTCTCTCTCTCTGTCAATTAAATAAATAAAAAAATCTTTAAAAAAAAAAAAAAAAGAAAGAGGCCTAAGGTCTCCCTAATTGTAGGGATGTCCTTGCTTCCCGTTCCTCACTCCACCTAGATGAGGTGAAAACACCTCGAAAATATAAGGATCCCATATTTATCAAGGAGACTAGCATCCAGGGAGATTTGTACCCTAAACATGGTGAGGAAGCAGTGGAATTGGTGTCCCCAAAGGGGCCATAGAGTTGGAACAACTCTGGTCTTTGGTAAATGATTGATGATCAAAAGACATTTCCACATTTCTTGGCTTTATATAAGATGTTTACTCCACTGTAAAGTGGGGAGCCCCACTAAAGGGTGAGGTTGAATTTCCTACAAGCCTGGAAGAATGAGGGCTATAAGTCAAAATTAAGTTGACTTAGAGAACATAAAGAAATATGGAACTTCTTGCACACTCTCATTTGTGATCATGGAGGATGCCTCCAGTCACATCTCTTAGATCCCAAGTGTTTTCCACTCATCTCAGGGGGCGTTGTGCTCTGGGAGCCAAGATAGAAACCCCATAAGACCAGCCCCCTCATTAGTCCAAGCCTTTATTGAGCTTTGTTCTGAGCACTATCTAGGCTTCAGGGACACAAAGAGGAATATGAACCAGCAGTGCCCACGAGGCTGGTGAGGTTCAGGGCACGAGGGGTGGTTTTATCATAGCTCACATCCTGGTTTTTTGTTTGTTGCTGGTCGCACCTGCTGCCTCACCATCACCTGAGGCAAATAGGGTGTTTCTCCTTATCAAGCAGTGACCTGGCCACAGCCTGGCTCATATTCTTCAGGGTAGGTCATTAGCTTGTCACCAGTTCAGGCAGACCTTTGGCAAGCCTACCTTCTCACATTATCACGATTTGAAAATGCAAACAACACACAGCTGAGCAAGCTGCAGGAAATCAGCTCTCCCAGTCCCAGGGATCAGAGTCCATCCCATCTGAGGGAGGAACAAAAGCAATGAGGGGACACAATAGGATTTTCATATCCTAGACAAGGAAAAGGTGGATCCAAAATAGAGATTATTTCCTCAACTTCACTTTTTCCTTTGTAGGGAATAATGAAAGTTCAAATAAAAAAAGCTATCATGAGGTTTTAAAATACTTGCTGATTAAAAACAAATATTTTTTAGGGGTACCTGGGTGGTTCGGTCAGTTAAGCATCTGACTCTTGGTTTCGGTTAAGGTCATGACTCAGGGTCATGAGATTGAGCCCCATGTTGGGCTCTGTGCTCAGCATGGAGTCTGCTTGAGATTCTTTCCCCTCTCTCTCCCACCCCCTTTGCTCCTCCCCCTGCTAGCACTCTCTCTCTCAAAATAAATAAATAAAACCCTGAAAAAAACCCAAATATTTTTTAACCAACATGTATTTAGTGTCTATGGTGTACTAGACATTTTGGCAAGTATTAAGTATACAACAATGGTGAAGATAGGGCCGCTGCTCTTGGGTATTCATAGAGTAGTCAGGGTGATAAAAATACAATTTCAAAATAATGCAGTAAGTGCTGGGTGGAAGGGGTGCCCAGATACAAGAGAAACATTGATTTAACCACCTGAAAGATGCTGAGAGTCTGAGAAACAGTTGAGGTGAGGGGACTGGCCAAGCCTCTCACATAGTAAGTTCTCAATTAGTGGGAGCTCTTACTGTTCTCTCATCAGTTAGGTGGACTTGTGGGCACATGGGTCCAGGTGTCATGTGATGAATGAAAGTGGGATTCATACTTCCACTCTTAGTGCCTCTATTACTCTTTTGAAACATTTTTCAAAATATTTGTAAAAGATTTTCCATTTATTAATGAAAACCCAAATGGTCTGTATGTCTCCTGTTTCAAAGGAAATGAGTACTTTTGCCTCTTCTTAGACATTTTGGTTTTGTTTTTTTTCTTGCGATGGGGTTATAGGCAAGCAAATGAGAAGAACCACTATTTGCCTTAGTGACCTGGAACTAACCATTTTCCTTTATGTTTTTTCTCATGTTTCTCTGCTCAGAATCACTACCAAAAAGCTCTCTATAGCCAATGTGAGGATGAAAAAGCAAACACCTAAATGTTAAGAAAAAACAAGAACTTGAGATAGTTGTATAATCTCTCTATGCCTCTGTCTCCTCATGTCTGAAATGGGGATAGTAATAATACACACCTCATAAGGATGTTGAAAGACTGACTAGACAACATATATAAAACATTACATAAGTATTAGCTTTAATTGTTTATGCAATTAAAAATATCTTTTTTTAAAAAAAGATTTTATTTATTTATTTGAGAGAGAGCACATGAGAGGGGTTAGGGTCAGAGGGAGAACCAGACTCCCTGCCGAGCAGGGAGCCCGATGCAGGACTGGATCCAGGGACTCCAGGATCATGACCTGAGCCGAAGGCAGTCGATGAACCAACTGAGCCACCCAGGCGCCCTGCAATTAAAATATCTTTAAAGTGACTTTTCCAAAGTACCAATTCAGAGCCTAGTACATAGTAAGTGCTCTAGAGTATTATTTATCTTGCCAAAGGTACGACTTCAAAAACATTACTATCTGCCATTGACATTAATCTCTTTCTTGTCTACACCAAATCATCACTTTTTCTACTGCAAACAGTAGTGAACCTGGCAGAATAAGGCCTTCACCAAAAGCAAGGCGATCAAGCAAGGAGATGGGGAGCTATGCCAGGGATCCATCCATTTATCATTCCAGAAAAGATAAAGAAGACATTTCTGAAGCATTAACTTACGAGCCTAGAATTCTAAATTACATCACCTATAAATCTAAGCTCCCCCTGAGTGAGACTTACACCTGAACTGAGAGCTGAAGAATAATGCTGTTATTTATCTGCGGAGGCCTCGTGGATGGCAGAGGTCCCAGAATTAACACTGATAATCAAGACTGCTGAAGAAGGGCTGACCACTCTAAATCAGCCCACATATTTTATCTGGCAACAGTCTCTGTCGTATAATTCAATTAAAATTGTCGTAGAATTCTCAGGAAACCAGAGTCGCCATCAACAGGAAATTCTCTGGTCATAGTTTGTTTTGCTGGCTTTGGGTGGTTTTAAAAGGGGTGGTATTTCTTTTTCTCCCCTCATGAGAAGCAATTGTAATTAGCAGGATTTTTTTTGAAAACTCCTCACTGGTGGTTTTAGCCTTCTTTTTCCTCCTTCTTCAAGAATTTAACATCCCATGGTGGTTTAAATGTAGGGTTTACATTTTAGAAGAAAATTCAAATTGCTCATTAGTGTTGGTTATGGCAAAAGAAATTTTTTTTTTCATTTTAGATTAAACTGTCTGGTTAGTGACTGGAAAAGAACAAGGGATTTAAAAAAAATTGCTTGCTCTCTAAGGACAAATACTATAGACTTTAATGATGTTTAAAAAAATCTTTTTAAATCACCAAATGAAGCTCGTACCAAATTGAGCACACTCAGACACTATTAAAGAAATGCCCCAGCAGAAGGAAGGAGAAAAACCCATTTCTTTTGACTTCAAGATAAACTAACAGCATATAACAAATAATTTCCTAATGTTCTGCTTAAAAAGTGTTTTATACAGTCAACAAAGGCACCCCATTTCTGAGACAAGATAACTGGAAATGTGCCTTGATTTTTGATATTCTAAAAAGCAACCTGCTAGGAGATTTGGGAGGGGTTTCAGTCTGGGAAAGATAAGAACTGTAGCGAAGCATTGACAGAGACACGGCCGCCCCACGCAAGCATTTCTTCAAGGTTACTAGTCCTGGCAACACCACGTTAGGCACAGTGATGCAAGGATGAACAGAAGAGAGCCTGATTTCTTTCCCAGGAGTGCGGAAAATCTACTTGGACAGTTAGAATCAACCCAAAGGCAGTAATTAAAGTGGAAAATTAAGAGCAAGTTCAGAAACAAAAGGCATCATTTCAGTCCAGATCCGAGGTGACATAAGTCACAGGAGATAATGATGCAGCAACAAGAAGAAAGAAGACAAGGAGGAAGAAGAGCTACTCCTGGCTCTGCCACTAATTTGTCCTTGGCTTTGAACAAGTTACTGAAACTCCCTGGACTTCTGGTCCTTGTCGTGGAGAGGTAAAATGTGGGGATGAAGCATGAGCTCACCATAGGAAAGCAAATTTAGTTGCTCTGCTGGGTACCAGGCAACCCTCTTTTTGATGCATTGCAAGACATCTCCAAAAGTGACTATATCTGTCTTAGAATCCAAAGAAAATGGGACTTTCTGGAGGTGATGAACAAAGTAAAATCTCTCCTGTCTGGGCTTTCTCTGACTTGTGGAGAAGAAAAACTTTTAACACTTAAGCACATAAACAGCACATAATACATGTTGAAGTGAACAGTTTGTTGTGATTCATGCTAGTTCATTCACCATGATTCCTTATCATTGAGGGACATACAAGGATGCTGCATTTATTTTTTATAAAATGGAAAAATACCTGCCTTGACAACAGCTTGCAGCCTCACTGGTAATTAAATGCAAATTAAAGTAAGAGAACATTTTCATTTATCAGACTGGCAGAGATTAAAAGAGTATTATCCAGTGTTCACATAAACGTTTAAGGGAATGGGCACTTTCACATACCGCTGCTGGGAGTGGAACCGATTGTTCTTTCCAGAATGACAACTGGACAATATCATTTTCTTTTCTTTCTTTTTTTAAAATATTTTATTTATCTGCAGAGAGAGAGAGCACAAGCAGGGGGAGCAGCAGGCTTCCCTTGAGCAAGGAGCCAGATGCAGGACTCGATCTCAGGACCCTGAGATCACCACCCCGAGCTGAAGGCAGACGCGTAACCGACTGAGCCACCCAGGCGTCCCTGGACAATATCATTTTCAAAAGTCCCTTAAAATGAGAACATTTTAAAACCAGCATTCTCATTTCTAGAACTTTCTCCCGAGGAAACAAGAGTCCCAAGATATATAGAAGATTGTTCCTATAACACTATTTTAAATAGTGGGAAACAGACGCGCCTGCCCCCCATCCTGGGTGAGTCTCCCATGGGGTAAGTCTTTCCAGCTCCTCCTTGGGTATTCTAGCAGATTGCCAATGCCGGTGTCCAGCCTGCCAGCTTTTCAACTGGAATTACGTCACTGGCTCTCCTGGATCTCCAGCTTAGCAACAGCAGCTTCTGAGGGTTGTCAGCCTCAGTAATCATGCCACATTGGAATACTGCAGCAGTGTCTGAGGAGGGAGCTTCGTGAGGCATCATGGGCATCGTAGGTGACTGCAGAAGCTTGCGGGCTTCATGGGGGGATGGAGCCGCCATTTTTGCAACCTCAGGCTGAAAGACTGACTCCAAGCATGGTGGAGGAGGAAGGAAAAACTCTACCCCTGAAGTAACTGCATCATCCCCGAATTGTCCACCCTTGGCCAGCTTATTTTAATAAGAGAAACAATGCCCTCATTCAGTGAGTGGTTAAACCCTAAGAGTCAGGTTTCTGTTATATGCAACTTATTTTGTATGTTAATGCAACTTATATGTTAATGTACCATCTTCCATGTAGGTTCTTATAAAGTCTATTTCCAACTTGTTTATCATGTTCTGTTGAGTTGTCAAATACAGGAACAATGACACTCTTAAAATCATTGCACCATGCAAGAAGTTTTGTTATTGGATGGGGCTTGTGCCCCCTTATTACCTCACTTCTTTCAAAATATCTTATCTATACACAAATATTTATTCTTCCTGATGAACTCTAGAATTACTTCTCAAGTTGGTCCAACCCATTTTATCTTTTGAATGTAACCGTATTAAACCTATAAAATAATTTGGGAAGAATTCATATCTTGACAACATTTCATCTTTTCATTCTTGAGCATGGTATACCTTTCTGTTTTTTCCAAGCCTCTATATCTCTGAATAAAGGTTTGTAGCATTCTTCATATTATAATTTCTGCACAATTTTTTAATGGTTACTGCTAAATATTTTATGTTTTTATTGCTGTTGTTTATTTTTTTCTTATATCGTACAATTGGTTATGGTTAGCATATAGAAAAATCATTGATTTTCAAATATTTATCTTGTATTTGACTGCTCATTTACCCTAAGAGTTTTTCAGTTGATTCTTTTGTTTTCTATGTAATTGTATCATTTGTAAATAATGATGAATTCATCTTCTCCCTTTTAATAGTTAGACCACTTACCTCTGTTTATATATTTTGTTGCATTGAGCAGAGAAATTTTGAAAAAAATAGAAGTAGTCATGCTTTTTTGCTCTTGATTTTATAGGACATCTACTGTGTCCCCATACATACATCCTATTGTTGTTTTAAGATAAGTATTCTTATTATGTTAACAAATATTCTCCTATTCCTGGTTTTTAAAGAGTTTATAAAAATTTAAAAAATAGTGAGAAATATAAACCTAAATGTCCATTAATAAATTGCTTGAATAAATTTAAAACATACATAAAATGAAATACCACACACCCATTAAAAATAAAGATCAACGTTAAATTGTTTATAAACCAACCTGGGTCTGTGGATCATAAAATTTGCGGTGATTCTAGATTTATTTTTTCCTTTACGCATTTTTGAAATTTTCTACAGTGATACAGCCACCTGAAAGATGCTGAGAGGCTGAGAAACAGTTGAGATGAGGGGACTGGTCAAGCCTCTCACATAGTAAGTTCTCAATTAGTGGGAGCTCTTACTGTTCTCTCATCAGTTAGGTGGACTTGTGGGCACATGGGTCCAGGTGTCATGTGATCAATGAAAGTGGGATTCATACTTCCACTCTCAGTGTCTCTATTACTCTTTTGAAACATTTTTCAAAATATTTGTAAAAGTTTTTCCATTCATTAATGAAGGCTTACACGGCCTGTCTGTCTCCTGTTTCCAAGGAAATGAGTACCTTTGCCTCTTCTTGGACTTTTTTTTTTTCTTGCAGTGGGGTTATAGGCGAGCAAATGAGAAGAACCACCATTTGCCTTAGTGACCCAGAACTACCCATTTTCCTTTGTGTTTTTTCTCATGTCTCTGCTCAGAATCACTACCAAAACATCCTCTATAGCCAATGTGAGGATTAAGTAGCAAACACCTAAACATTAGAGAAAAGCATGGTATTTGAAAGTTATTTCCCCTAGTTTCAGAACTTTAATTAAGAAAACTGAGAAACCGCAAGTTTCTATATGATGTATGAATCACATTCTAGAAGTGCAGGATCTTTTGATAAAAAATTGACTCCACTGATGCTTAACAAGGCCAATAGGTCACAGGATATCATCTCCCTGCCTTGGGCTGACTTTATTTAATAATCTAAAGACAAATTAAACAGGAATATCATCTCTGTCGCCATTAAGAATTACTAAGAAAGCTTGACTCTGTCCCTTGATTACTTATGCTCTCAAAGAATTGGATTCCTCCCTCCCTCACTGACTCTCTTTCCCTCCTTTCATTCTATTACCTCCTTTTCTTTCTCCTCCCTCCTTTCCAGTCTCCTCCTCACCTGCCCTGTGCTTGAGCCTGCTGCCTTCTCTAAGAGTCACGTGAACAGGGGTAAAATCGGCAATGCTGCATGGGTTACCTGTCAGTCCACATTTGAAGCAGTCTCAGTCCTTCTCTTTAGAGACTAAAAATAGTCTATCATTGATATTTTCTTTCTACATAAGTAAAACATGGTAATCACTAAAAAAAGAACTACAGTCAAACAAAAAAAAATGAAAATGAAAGCATCTGTAATCTACCATCAAGAAAACCACTGTTATATTTAGAATGTATATTTCCAGTGTTCTGCTATGTATATAAAATATTTTTTTTACAAAAACTAGATCATAATCTCATACGATTTTCTAACCTATTACCTTTCCACTTAATCAGTATATAAATCTTTCCATGTCATCCAAAATTCTCTAACATTTTTTTTTCCATTTCAATTTAACAGATATTTCTTTAGAGCTATAATATACAACTCTGTTACCCTACACAAACCAGAGAAAAGCCAGACAAACACAGCTCTATTTGCAGATACAAAACAAATACAAGTCAGGTGTTAGAAAGTGGGTAGACAAGGTATTGTAAAAGTAAATACCCAGGAGATTAAACCTTGACCAGGGCTAAGAAAGAGCTCCTAAGGAGAGTGACTCTACCTTGTAATGAGAATGCAGGTATTCTGGTGTATATCTGCTCTTATCAGAGGCTTCCTCACCTAGTTGGGTCTACCAGGTTTTCCTTTATATTTTAATATTATGTTTCACAACTCCTATTAGCCATCTGTGTGTAGATGGGCTTGTTTCTTTGCCTTTGTCAATCAAGAGTGTATTTGCTATCTAACAGCTGTCTCCTAGGCCTTTGGTTAAAACAGGTTTACATAGGGAAAACAGCAACTGAGTATTTCTCTAGTCTGGCTTGAACCTCAGGACTGTCTGCTGAATGCACTGCAGGTACATTGCCTGGATTCAAACGCCAGACAAGAGACACTGGGGAAAGTTTCTCTCTCCCTAAGCTTATTTCCTCATCTGTAAAATGGGGGCAATTATACCACTTCATTAATCTGTCATGGAGATCAAGTTAGAAAGTTTATGTGATTATCGGGCTTAAAGTTAGCATTATTATTATTGATATTATCAGTAGTAGCAGTATGAATTCATCCATTTGGCTGACAATGGCAGAAAGGGAGAAGAATGGAAGCCTGATGTCTCATACAACTGCATATTCCCAAATGACTAGTGTTTTCCAGTCACAAAAGTGGTTTCCAGATTTCTCCTAGTACCTCTGGTATGGGGTCCCTCACCAAGACCACGTAGAGAGGCTACAGGGTCCCTCTCCTGCTATGCTCTAGACCACTTCATTGCCTGAAGGTTTTCATTCTTTCTTGTCTACTCTGCATCATTTCGTCAGATTATTGTCCCTACTCTCTATACAACTGGAACTCATTCCCTTTAAGAAATATTCTGAGTAGGACCTCTTGGGATAAAAGCACCAAATATTCTTGACATCAAGGAAGTCCCAGAATCCCTTTCCTAAACCAATCCTCTCAGTTATATGCCCTATTTGGTCCCTCCTCTTCTGTCAGCAGAATCCAGACCCATGATCTCTCTTCTCCATTTCTGCTATGTTTTGTGGGGCATCTTATTTACATTATATATTTGCTCTGACTAATTTGGAAGTCAGGTGCCCCTGCTTTTTTTTCTGTCTAGTAAATATCCACCTCTAATTTTATACTTAGAGAGAAAAGATGGAATGAGGAAAACAGATATTTGCAATATGCAACTCAGGATAACATTCAGGATATCAAATTACGCAGGCAGTCCGCAGTCAGATATTTAGGTCAGCAGATTTCTTACTTCTCCAAGAAGGAAAGAATATATTTATAACTATAATCATTGGAGTAAATGTTCTGCTTTGATATGGAGACTTGGGAAAGCAGAGGAGTAATTTACTACTTTTTATTTTTTTTTTAATTTTATTATGTTATGTTAGTCACCATACATCATTAGTTTTTGATGTAGCGATCCACGATTCATTGTTTTCGTATAACACCCAGTGCTCCATGCAACTACTTTTTTTTTTTTCAAATTTTATTTATTCATTTGAGACACAGAGATATATATATAGAGAGAGCATGAGCAGTGGGAGAAGCAGAGGGAGAGGGAGAAGCAGACTCCCCGCCGAGCCAGGAGCCTGATGTGGGGCTCAATCCCAGGACCCTGGGATCATGACCTGAGCCGACGGCAGACGCTTAACCATCTGAGCCACCCAGGCGCCCACTACTTTTTATTTTTGAGGGTAGGATCTTAACTTACGGGTCGCAGGGCCTTAATGTCCTCATCCAAAAATGGATCGAATAATACCTGCCAACATCATAGAAATGTCATGAGGCTCACATCGTATGTGTGAAAGTGACTTTCAAATATTGAAAGTTTTGTAAAAGTTAATTATTATCATTTTTAAATGAGCTGGCTCTTTCTTAGGTATGGTATCTTAAGAAGACCATGGAGGAGATGTTGTAAGTTACCCTCCAACAAATTTCACAGACATTTAAGGAATAAAATATATATTCCTTGCAGATTTATTTCATGTATTTCAGGTCCCAAGGATTTCTAGGAAGTTTTAAATTTGGTTATGATATTTCACAAAACAGCTAAGAATATTTAACGGACTTGATGTCACCTATCAATTAAAGAGAGTTTTTGTGTGTGTTTCAGATGTTTAATCCTTCATGCTATAGCATTAAAACCTCTGATGTTTTTTCTCTACAGATTCAAGGCTGGCCACAGAAGTAGATGGCAGGTGCAATCGCTGAGTGTTGACGTCTGGTCTCAGCAAAGCTGACATAATTTCCTTCCACTGATCAGCTGGTGCCACTCCTGCTTTGTGACAACTTTTTGGAAGAGCAGAACCGTCATGGCCCTTAAGGCAGACTGACCCGGCTTCAAGGTTTAGCTGGGTCTTTTCACTTTAGTTATTTTCCTTCTGTATTTTTTTTTTGCTTTATTATTATTATTTTTTTAAATTTTTAAGCTGTAGATAGTCCTACCTTGCAGTATGTTTGAGGACTAAATAAGGTGAGGAGTATTAAGTAAAAAACCTGGAATTTAAAGATTAAAAAAAAATTCCTTCCTTTCTTCTTCCTCTACCTCCAAACTGATGCTCTGGCATCTCCAGCTGAGTCCCCAGCCACTTTCCTTGAGCCAAGCGAGGGTCAAGTTAGCATCGAGCTCTGTTGCTGCGTGTCCTCCATTTGGAAGGATTCTGCTGTACAAGCCTATTTCCTAGGTAGGGTGCTAATTGGTTGGTCATATGGAATATAAGTGAATTCAGATCTGTGTCTTGATGAATGCCTGATCATTGAATATGCATCTATTTATCATAGGATAGCAATGACAATTTTTCTCAGAAAGAAACGTTTCTGATTTACATATATGTGGCTGATGCATGAAGTGGGTTTTATAAATCACTATGTCATCACCACAAAAAATGCCCTCTAGCCATATTAAAAAGAGCCCATGACAAGGGGCCTATCAAATTGAATGGAAAGGCCATAAAACCATCAGTTCATTTGACATAAAACTGATATATTATGTGATAATGCTTCAAGTAGAACCCGGGACCCCATTCATCACACAGTCTGCTCATTGGCTAGGTTCTGAGCTGTGTGTTAATGAAACTGTCACGCTCCGCTCAAGCTGCAGATTGCAGGCCCCAGTCAGCCCTGGGGACCTACACACCAGAAAATGTTCCCATAGAAAATATGTTTTGTTCACTAATGAACTTTTCTGGGAGAAAGTTGTATCAGGACAGAGGTCACACAGCTTCTTGGGGGATAGTGTCTTCACGTGTAAAGGGTGAGACTAGATCCATGGTTCTCAGTAAGACAAGTGCATCAGACTTATCTGGCTAACCTATAAAAGTGTAGGGGCTAGGGCCCCATCCTAGGGCAGGACCTGGACATCCCCAGCTTTAAAAAGATCTCTCAGTGATTCCAGTGCTCACCCTGGGTTTAGCCTTTTTTTTTTTAAAGATCTATTTATTTGAGAGAGAGACCATGAGCTGTGGAGGGGGCTGGGGGGCAGTGAGGGAGAATCATCAAGCAGACTCTCTGCTGAGCATGGAGCCCGACGCAGAGCTTGATCCCAAGGCCCTGAGATCATGACCTGAGCCAAAATCAAGAGTTCAACGCTCAACCGACTGAGCCACCCAGGTGCTCCCCCTGGGCTTAGACTTTTTTTTTTCTTTTTTAAGATTTTACTTATTTATTAGAGAGAGACGGAGAGCATAGAGGGAGAGTGAGAGGGAGAGGGAGAAGCAGACTCCCCGCTGAGCGGAGAGCCCAACATAGACCCTGAGATCATGACCTGAGCCAAAGTCAGACGCTTAACTGACTGAGCTACCCAGGTGCCCCTAGGTTTAGCCTTTTTACTGTGTCATTACAGCACTAACAGCATCAGCATCTGCTGGGAGCTTATTAGAAATGCAGAACCTCAGACCTACCAAATCAGAATCTGAATTTTAACAAATCGCCAGCGACTCAATGCCCATTAAAATTTGAGCAGCATTAGAGAAGTGTTTCACAGCCTTGGCCCCATATTAATATGACTTGGGAAGCCTTTAAAATCCCAATGCCCAGCTGTGTCACGGACTCTAATCAAAACCTCTAGGAGTGGAACCCAGGCATCAGAGTTTTATCTCCCAGATGATTCTAATGTGTAGCCATGCTTGAGAACTACTACCTTAGAACTTCATTTACAGTTTACACCTGAGGCTTCAGCTGGTCCTGAGCACATGACTATGATGGGAGTACGCAGAATCACTGATTTAAGGAGGCGGCTCGCTGTAACAGCAGAAAGGAGAGAGGCATTCTTTATTGAGCTCCTCTTCACCCAGGTACTGTTTCATTCTTTTATATATACCTTCAAGACAACGCTACCAAGTAGGAATTGTTAAATATTTTTAAAATGAGAAAACTGTGGCTCAGAAACATAAAGTGATTTGCCCGAGGTTGTATAGCTAGTGAGCACTGTGCATCCCACGCCAGAAGTCCTGCTCTACTATATTACCCTCTCCTCTCAGGGTTCCATTGCTCCTCTCCCTCTGTACCTCCCAGGATATATTAGGGGTTTTTTTTAGTGGGAGCACAGTTTCAGAAGTGACAGGTAGAAATAGGATGATTGCTCTTTCCAGGATCATTATTTTTTTTAAAGCATCATCAGAATGGAATGTAGAGAAATATCCAAACTCAAAGCTTTCAGGGATAGGATCAGTAGAAACCTGGAGGAGCCCAGAATTGCCCAGCTGGGTGGTGGTGCCAGGTGGGACCTTATCTTAGTGTCTTCACTCCAGTTGACTAATGCAATCTCCTTAGAATGTAATGACCATACTGCTGTGTGAAATTTAGTGCTCACTTAAAAAAGACAAGAACACAGCTTGAGATATAATTGACATACAATAAGCTGCACAAATTTAAAGCATAGTTTGATAAGTATTGGTGTATATATACATTTGTGAAACTATCACCACAATCAAGGTAATGAACATGTCTGCCATCCCTCAAATTTTTCTTTCTCTTTTGTTCAAGATTTTATTTATTTATTTATTTATTTGAGAGAGAGTGTGCATGAGAGAGAGTGGGGGCAGGGGGAGGAACAGAGGGAGAGGGACAAGCCGACTCCACACTGAGAGCTGAGCCCAAGGGGGGCTAGATACTATAACCCTGAGATCATGACCTGAGCCGAAATCCAGAGTTGGCCACTTAACTGACTGAGACACCCAGGCACCCCTCCAAATTTTTCTTTGTGCTTCTTTGTAATAACTCCTTCCTGTCCCTCCCCACTCCCGGGTAACCACTGATCTGCTGTCAGTAGAGATAAGTTTGCCTTTTCTAGAATTTTGTACAAATGGAATCATACAATGTTTACTCCTTTATTAGTCTGGCTTCTTTCCATAATTATTTTGAGATTCATCCAAATTGTTGCATGTATCAAGTGTTTGTTCTTTTTATCATTTGCCCATTTACCAGATGAGGGGCTGTGATACAGTAAGAAATATATATTTGGGGGCACCTGGGTGGCTCAATGGGTTAAGCATCTGCCTTCGGCTCAGGTCATGATCTCAGGGTCCTAGGATCGAGTCCTGCATCGGGCTCCCTGCTCAGCAGGGAGTCTTCTCCTTCTCCCTCTGCCCCTCCCCCCTCTCACGTTCTCACTCGCTCTCTCAAATAAATAAATAAAATCTTAAAAAGCATTAAAATAAAATAAAATATTTGGTTTTTGTCCCTGGTTCCTGACACAAAAATCTTAAAATGCTTGGAATTCTCTGAGGAATGAGTGTCTTTGGGATACTATACTAATGAGATGACTCTTGGCTGAAAGACCCTTAGATAGCTTCAGGATGGAAGCTGGTCACCAGAGAGACCAGGGCATTTTGGAACATTCAGCCCTCCCTCCCCCCCATCTCCAGGGAGGGGAGAGGACCTAGAGATTGAATTAATTACCAATCACCAATGATTTAATCAATCATGCCTTTGTAAGGGAACGCCCATAAAATCTCCTAAACAATGAAGTTCAGAAAGCTTCCAAGTTGGTGAGCACACCAAGGTCCTAGAAGGGTTATATACCTAGAGAAGGAATGGAAGCTTCATGTCCCTTCCCCCATACCTTGCCTTATTTATCTCTTCCATCTATCTGTTTTTTAGTTGTATTGTTTATAATAAACCGATAATAGTAGGTAAAGTGTTTTCTGAGTTCTGTGAGCAATTCTAGCTAATTATCAACCCTGAGGAGAGGGTAATAAGAACCCCTTTAGTCTAGTCAGTCAGAAATACTTCCAGAGACTTGTGAGTGGAATCTGAAGTTGGTGAAGTCTTGTGGTTCTAAGCCCTAACCTGTGAGGTCTATGCTAACCCCAAGTAGTTAACTTTAGAATTGAACTAAATTGTAGGACACCCAGTTGGTGTCCAGAGAGTTGGAAAACTCATTGTTGGTGTGGAAAACAAAACCCCATTCATTTGGTGTCAGAGGTATTATGAATAAAAACAGCTCAGACAGGTGTGGTTGTATTACCCCTAAACTGGAAAACCCAAACTAAGTTTCTGTGAACATTATGTATGAGCCTTTGTATGGTCGTATGTTTTCATTTCTCTTGGATAAATATCTAGGAGTGGAATGGCTGGGTCATATAGAAGGTGTATGTTTAACTTTATGAGAAAATTCCAGACTATTTTCCAAAGTGGCATTTTATATTCCCAAAAGCAGTATATGAGAGTTTCATATGTTCCATATATTTACCTACACTTAATATGTTCAATCTTTTAAATTTTAGACATTCTAATAACATCTCCTTGTGGTTTTAATTAGAATTCCCCTAATGACTAATGAGCATCTTTTCATATATTTATTGGAATGTGTGTGTGATCCATTCTAATTTTTTGCCCCCTTTTATGGAGTTGTTTCCCTATTATTGCATTTTGAGGGTTCTCTATACATACTGGATAAATGTAATTTATGTGATTTAAAAATATTTTCTTTCAATCTATGGCTTACCTTTTTTTTTTTTTTTAAAGATTTTATTTATTTTAGAGAGAGAGCATGCAGGTGGAGTGAGGGAGGGGCAAAGGGAGAGGGAGAGAGAGTCTTAAGCAGACTCTGCACTGAACCCACTCAGGACGAGGATAACATGCCAGGTAGGGTATTCCTGGTTGTAGGTTGATTTTCTTTAAGCACTTCGAATATATCATGCCACTCTGTTCTGGCCTTCAAAGTTTCTTCTGAAAAATCAGCAAATAGCCCAGTGGGATTTCCCTCTTACGAACTAATTGCTTATCTCTTGCTGCTTTTAAAATTCTCTCTTTATCTTTAATCTTTGAAATTTTAATTATTATGTGTCTTGGTGTGGGCCTCCTTGGGCTCATCTTGTTTGGAACTGTGTGTTTCTTGAACCTGGATGTCTATTTCCTTCCCCAGGTTAGGAAAGTTTTCAGCTATTATTTCTTCACATTTTTCTGCCCCTTTCTTTTACTTCTCCTGGAGCCCCTATAATGCAAAATGTTTGTTTGCTTGATGTTGTCCAAAAGAACACTTAACCTATCCTCATTTCATTTTATTCTTTTTTTCTTTCATCTTTATGACCATTACTTTGAACTCTTTATCAGATAGATTGGTTATCTCCATTTCATTTAGTTCTTTTTCTGAGGTTTTGTCTTGCTTTTTCATCTGGAGCATTTTCCTGTCTCCTCATTTTGCTTAATTTTCAGTGCTTGTTTCTATGAAGTAGGTAGAGCAGCTGCTTTTCCTAAGCTTGAAGGAATGGTATTATATATTGTCATCCCCTGTGTAGACTGTGTGTACCTGGTGACTTTGGCTGGCTGGAGCTGTGACTGGCATGGGCTGGGGATCTTGGGGAACTCTGTGCTGGGGCTGCTCTGGTGGGATGGCCAAAGCTGAAGTGGGTGTAGACCAGGGCGGCCCTGGGGCTGTCTGCATAGGGAGCACCTTGGCAGGGTAGTTTAAACTGAAGTGGACACAGGCCAAGCTGGTCTCAGTGCTCTCTGCACAAAGGGTGCCCTGGCAGTTAAGGCTAAAGTGAGTACAAGCTAGGATGTCCTGGGATTCTCTGAGCTTGGGGCACCCTGGTGTGGCTGCTGAAGCCCAGGTAGGATACAGGCTGGAGGTCCTGGTGGAGCACTGGAGCTGAGGCAGGCTTGGGCTAGTGTTCCTGGGGTGCTTCATATACGAGATGCCCTGTAAGAGGAGCTAGAGCTGAAGTGGGCATGAGCCAGGATGCCCCAGAGCACTCTACACTGGGGATGTCCTAGCAAGTTGTCTGGAGCTGAAGTGGTGTGGGCGTGGAGTGTTGTGGGGGTGCTTATACACCTTTGTCACCTTGGGAAGATGACTGGAGCTGTAGGGAATGCTGACCAGGAGTGTGCCACTGTGTACCACACTGGGGCTGCCTGAGCAAGATAGCTTAGGCTGATGTGGGATAGGGGGCCAGGGGTCACCGTGGCAGTAGGCCAGCTAGGGCCCCCGATCTCTGCTCCCATCCACACTATTAAGGTCGAGAGGGAAATGCAAACCATGGTGTTTGCCAGCCATTCCAACCCAGAGAGCATTCCAGGAGCTCCCGCATCATTTGACAGCATTCTAGGGCAATATTCTAGTTGCTCTTTTAAACTGGGGCTTTTTTTCTGTGCCCAGGACATCTGGGGCTCATGTGGACTAGGGACCTGGGGCTTACTGAGGTGGTAGGCCAGCTATGGCATCTAAACCACGCTCTTATTTGCACTACCAAGGTGGAGAAGGAGCATAAACCATGGTGCTCACCAGCCACTTCGACTGCAGAGAATTCCAACAGCTCCCCTGCTGTTTGGCAGAGTTCTAGGGCTGGATCTTTTATATTCTAGTTGCTCTTGTAAACTGTGGCTTTTTTTCTGTGCCCCAAGGCAGATGAATCTGCTCACTGTTCCTCAGTACCATCCCTCCCTACTATAGTTTGCAGCATCAGGAAGGGTGGTTCCCTTTGCTACCATGTCTCCATCTCTCTTGCGGTTCTCTCTGTGGTCTATCTTTTGCTGTCCAGAAGCTGTTCACTCAACCCTCCATTCTTCTTCAGGCGGAACTGCTCTATAAATAGGTGTAAATTTGGTGTGTCTATGGAGAGGGTGAGTTCAAGGTCTTCCTGTGTTGCCATCTGGACCACTGCCTGTTGTTATTAAAATATGACCTAAGTATGGCAGAGTATATACATCTTAAATATAAGTTCAAGATACATAAAACATTGGATAAATTCTAGATTCTTTCCTCATGTCCATCCCAAACATGCCCTTTCCATCAAATATTAGTTTATCTTATCTTTTTTGAATTTTCTATAAAGGGAATCATACAGTATGTACTCATTTCATCTGTATTAATTCATTAAAAGTTATATCTTCATGATTTATCCATATTGTTGTGAGTCCTCTTTTTCCCGGCTTTGTAGCACTCTATTGTAAGAATATACAACAGCTGACCCATTCTTTTATTGGTAAGTTCAGAGCTATTATGAGTAATACTTTGAACATTCCTGTACATGTATTTTGGTATACATATGTACACATCTATATTGTGTGTATTACTAGAATGGACTTGATGGATTGTAAAGCAGGTCTACTCTTAGCTTTGGTAGATCTTGCAAATCAGTTTTCTAAAAGGGTTATGTCAATTTACTTTCCTACAAGCAAACTGAATGAGAGGTTCGTTTGTTTCACATTCTTGCCAAAATCTTGTAATTTAGGTTTTCACTTGTTTATTTTCATTTTAGCCATTCTTCTCTGTGTGTAGTGGTATCTCTTTGTGGTTCTATTTTTTAGCTTTCTGAAAATTAATGATGTTGACCATTTTTCATGTGCTTTTGATTATTTTAATATCCTCATTTATGAGGGGTGTGTTTTTCTATTTTGCTCATATTAAGTTTACTTCTTTTTCTTATTATAAAAGTTCTTTATATAATATGAATAGGTGTCCCTTGTCTTTTTTTTTTTTTTTTAAGATTTTATTTACTTAGAGACAGAGCACAAACAGGGGGAGGGACAAAGGAGGGGGAAAGGGAGATGGACAAGCAGACTCCCTGCTGAGTGGGGATCCCAATGTGGGGCTCATTCCCAGGACCCTGAGATCATGAGCTGAGCTGAAGTCAGATGCTTAACTGACTGAGCCACCCAGGCACCCCAGGAGTCCCTTGTCTTATACATGTATTTCAAATAATGTATCCCAGATCGTGGCTTCCATTTTTGTTCTCTTAATATGTCTTTTTAAAAAAGTTTTCTTGAGGTATAATTTACATGTCATTAAATTTATCCATTTCAAGTGTATGGCTTGAAGATATTTAGTGAATTTATTCAGACAACCAGCACTATAACCTAGTTTTAGATTTAATTTCCAGAACCAGAAATTGGAGGGGTAAAATTTATCATATTCTATACTTTGGTTTTGTAGGGAGGGTTCACCCCACAAAGAGGGTTCATGTCATTGTAGCCAGATGTCCCACAAGTCAATAGTTTTATCATAAACATAAAATCTTAATTGTAATGCAGTCTAGTTTATTAATCCACTTTCATGATTAAAACTTCTTGTGTCCTAAGAAGTACCAGGGGATTTTTCTCTTATCTTTACTCTGAGAACCAGGTAGGACTCTTGGAGATAAACCTTACAAAATTCACATGGGGGGCCTTCCCTTATGCTGGGGCCCCAGTAATGTTCATTTCTTAAGCTAGTTCACACTCAGTCTTCAACAATTAGCCATTTGCCCTGTAAGTGATTTACTCCTGCTGGTTCCAGCAGTGTCTTCTGCTCCCAGTAGGCTGTGATTCTCTGTATTCCTCTGTCTCCCATGTTCAGAGCAGTTTGCCCTGTGACTTCAATTCTCTGATGTATCTAAGAGATTTATTCAGATTTATCTGGTTGTCAGGTTGGGGTGAGAGTGATGATTTCCAGGCTCTTTACATGTTGGACCAGAAACTGGAAGTCCTTATGTTTACTTTTGATACTGATTTTTAGCTCAATACTATGGTCAGGAAATATATTCTGCATTATTCCAACTCTTGAAAGTTGTTGACAGTTGCTTTGTGGCAGAGCATATGGTCTGCTTTGGTCAGCCTTTCCCATGTACCTGAAGAGAAAATGTATTCTGCAGTTGTTGCGAGTAGTATTCTATATAGGTCAATAAGGTCTGTTTGTTCTATCACTTATTGAGACAGATATAGGAAATATCCCAATAGGGTTATGGATTTATTTGTTTCTCCTGTAGTTTAACAAAGGCTTTGTTATTAGATGTACGCAAGTTGAGGATTGTTATATCTCCCTTGAAATGAGCCTTTTATTATTGTATCTCTAACACTAGTAATATTTCTTACCTTAAAGTCTATTCTATATTAATGTAGTTACACCAAACATATTTAGGTTAGTGTTTGCATATGATTTTTAAATATATTTTTAATTTCAACATTTCTGTGTTCTTACATTTAAGGTGATTCCATTCAAAATATAAAATAGTTGGGTTTTTTTGTTTGTTTGTTTCTTGTGTTCTATGCTTATAATCTGAGCTTCCAATCCTTGCCTTTCAGTTAGAAAATTAAGGTTACTGCTATTTAATGTAACACTAATATATTTGCTGTTTAAATCCACCATATTTTATGTGTTTTATATGTGTCTTCTCTGCTTTGTTCCTCTTTTTTTCCTTCTTCTGAAGTGTTTTTATTCCATTTTCTTTTCTGTTGGTTTTATGGTAATATGTTCTCTTATACTTTTAGGCAGTTAGCCTGGAGTTAACATGCATCCTGACTAATTACTTTGTATTTAGCTAGTACTTTTACCACTTTCTGAGTCATGCAAGAATCTTACCACATTTTTAACTCATTAACAAACTCTGCATTTTTATTGTATTTATATTATATTTTGAATTATATTTATTTTATTGTCAATATGGGTTTACAGTTGACCATTGAACAACATGAGTTTGAACTATATGGGTCCATTCACATGTGGATTCTTTTCAATAAATACGGCCTAGAACTGTACATGTATTTTCTCTTGTGATTTTTCTTAAGATTTCCTTTTCTCTAAATTACTGTATTATAATAATACAGTATGTAGTGCATATCACATACCAAATATGTGTTAATTGACTGTTTATGTTTTGGGAAAAACTTCTGGTCAAAAATAGGTTATTAAGTTTTGGGGAAGTCAAATGTTACATGTGGTTTTTTGACTGTCCCTAACCACCCATTGTTCCAGGGTCACCTGCACTTGTTTGTTTTCCCCTGTTGGTGCTCTTTATTCCTTCTTGCATTAACGGTCTTCCATTTGGAACATTTTTCTTCTGCCTAAACTCTTTTTAGTAAATAAGGTTCTATAAGCAATAAATTCAGTTTATATTTGTCTCAGAGACATTGATTAATCCTCAGTTTTAGAGGACATGTTAACTGGAAATGGAATTCTGAATTGGTAGTTGCTTTCAATATTTAAACATATCAATGCATTTTCGTCTGGCTTCCAGTGTTTCTTGTATAAAATTAGCTGTTTTATTGTAGTTTTTTAAAATCCCATAATACTTTAAGATGTATTATTTTTCCAGCAGTTTTTTTATGATGTACCTGAGTGTGGCAGCAGCAGTTTCTTCTCTTCCCCCTGCCCCTTTCTTCCTCTTTCATCATCTAAATATTACTTGGGGTTTGAATAGCTTCTTCAACCTGTGGCTTGATTTGTGTGTGTGTGTGTGTGTGTGTGTGTGCGCGCGCATGCCACTTTGGAAAATTTGTAGTTATGATCTCTTTAAATAATATTAATGGGGTGCCTGGGTGGCTCAGTCTGTTAAGTGTCCGATTCTTGGTTTTGGCTCTGGTCATGATCTCAGGGTCCTGGGATCAAGCCCTGTGTTGGGCTCTGGGCTCAGCTCAGAGTCTGCTTGTCCCTTTCCCTCCCCCTTTCATGCTCACACTCTCTTTCTCTCAAATAAATAAATAAAACCTTTAAAAGATTTATGGCCCATTCTCTCTCTCTTTTCCTTCTGGGAATCCAATTACATGTATGTTAGGTGCTTTTACTTTTACACTTTACTGAATTTTCTATGTTTTTTGCTCTCTAAACTTCAGCCTAGAGATTTTCTGTGTTATCTTCCTATTCACCAATCCTCCCCTCTGCTGTGTCTAATGTTCTATTAAACCCATCTATGAATACTAAAGTTCATTTTTTTTAGTTTTGAAATTTTACTTAAATTCTAATTTATCATCTTTTCATCTGTCTTCTCAAATATATTAGTTATAGTTGTTTTGAAGTTTTGTCTCCTAATGAATGAATCTGGAATACCTGTGGGTCTGTTTCTGTTGTCTGTTATTTCTCTTGGTTTTCAGTCATTTAGTCCTGTTTCTCAGCATGCTTGGTAATTTTTGTGTGTGTGCGGAATGCCAGTTGTTATGTATAAAAAAAAACAAAAACTGAGGAGACTCCAAATTATGGTTATCTTCTTCTAGAGAGATTTTTATCTTCTAGCAGACAGATAGAGCATGGGCAGATCACTTTGATCCAATCAAGTCTGATCTAGTTCTGGTTTGTCCTTACCCCTGAGATTCTTAGGGTTCTCAGGGGAATACCTCTATTATTTGTGAGACCTGAACTTCAATTTTGAGCTATTGTGATATATCGTAAGAAATATATATTTGGTCTTCATCCTCATTCCAAGCACAAAGCCCTAAAACCCTTGGGGATTTCTTAAGGGATAAGAGTGATAAATGTGTCTTTTTATTCATAGCAAGCCTCTTTCAACCACACCTTACTTTATGTTAATGAGATAACTTTTGGAAAGCCCCTAAGGATAAGAATGGGGACTGGTTGCCAGGGAAACCAACCATGTGATTAGAGGGTTGGATCTTTCAGCCCTACTCCATGATCTCCAGGGAGTGAGAAGGGCTGGAGGTTGAGTTAGTCACTAATAACTAATAATTTAATCAATCATGTCTATGTAATGAAGCCTCCATGAAAGTCCCTGAACTACAAGGCTCACAGGGCTCTTCAGTTGGTGAACACATGGAAGTTCTGGGAGGGTGGTACTACTGGAGAGGGCATGGAAGCTCTCTCCCTCTTCCTACTACCTTGCCCTATGCATCTTTTTTATCAGGCTGTTCCTGAATAGTATCCCTTTATAATAAACAAGCAACTTAGTAAGCAACTATTTTCCTGAGTTCTGTGAGCTATTTTAGCATACTGTCAAATCCCAGGGTAATAAGAACCTCTGATTTATATAGCAAGCTGGTTGAAGCCCAGGTGACAAACTGGACCTGTGATTGGCACTTTAAGTGGGAAGGCAGTCTTGTGGAACTGAGCCCTCAACCTGTATGAACTGATGCTATCTCCAGGTAGATAGTGTCAGGATTAAATTTGTAGGATGGGAAATGTGTGTCCACCAGAAAGTGGGAAAATTTCTTGGTGTGTGTTTGTGTGTTGGACAGAAACAACCCCCACAAATTTGGGCAGCCTGAGTATGCTGTGAATAGAAAGAAAAAAATAGGTGTTTTGTTTTTCTCTCTCTCTCTTTTTAAAGAAAGGCAGACTGCTACATGCAGCACCTCATTTGGATGTGTCTGGAGTCTTGGCCATTTGACTGCCCTATATTCTCCTATGAATGGACCTTAAGAGCTTGTTTGGGGGTTCTAGCAGGGAATCAAGGCTACTTGTACACCCTTGATGGAAGAATGGTCCTCCTCTTCAGAGAAGTTCATCCTCTTCAGCCGAGCACGCAGCTTCTGGTGGGACACACATGGACCAGTGAGGAAGGAAGGGAACATCCACCTACCTAGCCAGATCAGCTGAATCAACCCTGGCAATCGATAGGGTGACAGATGTCACAGCCAGATTGTTCTCACATCCAAGAGGTGTTTTGCCTTATACATTTTCTCTCTAGAATCCTGGCAATGCCTAAATCTCAGCTTAGCTTTATAGCCTCTTAGCAACTCATTTCTTCTTGATTTCTAGATTCTTGTCCGGCACGTGTGCAACTGAGGAATTGGCAATTGCTTCAAGGGAGGGGGGGAAAGGAAATGAGAATGTCAGTTTCACTTCTGTACAGTTTTGTCTCTAGGACATTGGTATCAGGTTCTGCTTGTCATTAGCCATGAACTCCACTTTATTTTTTGTCTCCCTAATCTGGTACTTTCTTGAGCAATATGTAGTTACTTCTCAGTATCCATGCCCTTGAATATACAGATGCCTCCAGGAGAAAATACAGCCTTGCTTTCTCTTTGGAATCATGGCTCCTCAACTCCTGGCTATCCTCATTATTCTCTGATGCTTTCAATTAGCTGTCTTTAAAACATTTTTTATCCAATTTTTTATAGTTTTTCTCAACTAAAGTGTTAGTGATACCAACTTCAGCAAAAACCATAATGTAGAAGATTTAAAATACATTTTTATTTCCTTTCAAAGAAATCTCTAATTTTATAAACCCTAAATTCTAAATGTATGGAGAATGTCAGTCCTGCTTTTCTAAGGATCTTTTGTCTGGTACATTGAATACTTTAAGTTGTGGTTGTTTATTAGTTCTAAATCCATTATTAAATAATATGTAGTTATAACATTTTAAAATAATTATTTCTAAGGGAAAAAACTTTGAATTTATATTCAGTCAAAATATGGGAATATGGTAATGCCTCAGAAATGAAGCAACAGTTTTAGAAGGAGCCAATTACTTTTTCTGAAATAAGAAGTAACAAAAAGAATGTAAGATGTATAAACAAAATATATTAAATATAAAGAAAAATCTAAACCTTGCTTATATCCAATTTTAATTCACTTTAAATCAAGTCCAGAAGGAAAAAGAAGTCTTGCTATGTCCAAAAGATCCTAAAGAAATGAAGACGAGGTAAGAAACTATATAAGACAAATACCAAACCCCATTATTATATATACCATTAGACTGAGTAAATTTAAATCTGGAAAATCATCAAGTTCATGTCAGTAACCATTTACCATAAGAAAAACTGAAAAATATTTTTCCCAAATCAAAGACTAAAAATTGGAGCTCTAAGGATGACTCTCCAGGGCACCAAAATTTTAATTCGGATGTATTGGTTTCATCCCTGTGTTTATACAGCAACAGGTTTTTCTTACTACGAGAAATGACAAAACAACATTAAAAAGCTGTACTGATGCTAAGTTGTACCTCAGTAGCCACTTGCATATAGATCAGAACTAGAAAAAATTAGTTCAGTAACAGATTTATTAGAGCAAGGAACTGAGAGTGATCATTAAAATTTTTCATTGCTGTTATGTTTATATACTGATATTTTGCATTAAATATAGATTTAAAAGCAAGATTATATATACATAAAAATTGGAGTAGAAAATACTCTAAGGGTGGAACTATAGATGGTATTTTTTTCTCCTATGTTTCTATAGTTTGAAATTTGCTGTATTCAGCATGCATTACTTTCTTAATAAAAAATACTATTAAAATAGTTTAGTATTAGTAAAATTCTGTGAAAGCTACAATATGTTGGTGTGTAGTCTCACTCTGTGGTAGCTGCTCCTTACTATCATAAATCAGCCTTTGATGAGCTTTAACCATTCAGAACACTGAGAAGATCCTGTCTGCCTCCTATCCCAAAGGAAGATATGTAGACTCTTACTAACCCAAATAGACCAGACCGGGGATGGTCTCATGGCATAGACTGGGTGGCACTGATGCTGACAATTAATGAAGAGCAGTTAGGTGTGTAATTCCATCAGTGGCTTTTCATCAATTTTGTGAGATTTTGTCTACTTAGGCCTGGTAGGGAAGAGAAGATTGGCAGATACCTACTTATCAAGCAGTAGTTGGGGTGAAATCTGAGTAAATTTTTTGTCATATGGTTTTGGGAAAAAAAAAGTTTTAATCAACCTTAATCAATTATACCTTGGTTTCATTTTCATCTTCATTATAATTTTTAGTCTTTCTTTTTTGTTCATGGAAATCCTGAAAAATAAGCCAATCATTTTGAACATCTCATCAACATTTTTGTCCTATCCTTTGTAAAATTTTACTTCTGGAGATCTAACCAAGTCCTCTTTGCTGAGTTTTATTCTGTATGCTCAGGGATAACTGGAAGACCCAGGAAAAGGTTCACTGGCTACAAACTGACTGGGGATTATTACAATAGTGGCAAGCCCAATCATTTGCTCTATCAGTGATATTATAAGTATCCCAGGTTTCACTGAAATTTCCAGGGAGAATATAGAAAGTCATCTATAGACCATGATTGAAAGCCCTCTCTAGGTTGCACTTATTTTTCAAGTCATTATCCTTGCCTAGAATGGCTACTCTGTCCTCTTATATAAGTTCCATTTGATTCACAAGACCCATTTACTCAATGAATATTAACTGAATACCTGTATTATGGCAGATAATGTTTCAGGCAATGGACAAATAATAATAAACAAAGCAAGATTTCTGTTCTCATGAAACTTGTATTACAAAAAAGACAATAGACAAGTAAACAACTGAATTTCAGATTAAAAGGGGGGAAGGTATCTGTGGTAGAGAAGAGGTCTGTTTTCATCGTGGCACTCAAGGAAAACTACTCTGAGATCACATTTGAGCAGAGAACTGAAAGAGTGCAAGAGTGAAACATGTAGTCTAAGGAAAGAATGTTTCATGTGGAGAGTACCTAAGGTAAGGTCCTAATATGATTGAAAATCAGCAAGAGGTAATTTGTTTCTCCATTTTCAGTGAGAAACTCTGATTCTCCCAGCTCACAATGACCAAACTCTTATAATAGCACCTGTCTGTGTCATTCATTTGGCACCAAATGTATGTTGCATTATAATACTAGCCATCTTTGAGAAGTTGAGATGCTTGCTCTCCACTTAAGACTTAACAACTTCTGGGTGCCTGGGTGGCTCAGATGGTTAAACGTCTGCCTTTGGCTCAGGTCATGATCCCAAGGTCCTGGGATCGAGTCCCGCATCGGGCTCCCTGCTCCTTGGGAGCCTCCTTCTCCCTCTGCCTCTCTCTCTCTTTGTCTCTCATGAATAAATACATAAAATCTTTAAAAAAAAAAAAAAAAAAAAAGACTTAACTACTTCCAGCCAGGGACCTTGTCTTATGCCTCTTGATATACTAAAAGCCAAAAATAGTACTCATATAACAAACATTCAATAAACACTCATGATGACCGTGATCCAATGTAATCACCTGTGTTGTTGTCATGCCCTCCAGGAGCTTGTCAACTCTTGACTGAGAGCAGTGAGAGGCACTGACTATCTAAAAAAATCATATTCAATAAATATATGTTGGTTCTTGAACTTCTATTTAGGTTTATTTTATAATCTGATAATTTTATAAATGTGTTCATAATTTACTAAAACAATACACTTTTTTTTTAAAGATTTTATTTATTTGACAGAGAGAGAGAGAGGGAACACAACAGGGGGAGTGTGAGAGGGAGAAGCTGGCTTCCTGCTGAGCAGGGAGCCCCATGAGGGGCTCAATAGATCCCAGGACCCTGGGATAATGGCCTGAACTGAAGGCAGACACTTAACGACTGAGCCACTCAGGCACCCCAAAACAATACACTCTTAATTGAAATTACAATCAAAGTGGATCTCCTTTAGTTGAAGAAAAATGGCTTTTGTCATAGGCTGTTAGCATGAAAATGAAGTTTTTCTTGAACTGAAATAATGCAAACTAATAACTACAGCTTATAATTAGCCTTGCCTTTTTCATATAATAGTGTTTCAAGACCAAAGTCAAGGCCTCTGATGCTAGTTTCTTACACCATTGCTATTTTCTCTGAGCTGAGATAGCACATTGACAGATTATTCACACTGCAGAACTGTGTTATTGTAATACTGGAATCCTAATAGTGGTTGTAAAATTTCATGGTTTAAGAAAATGATACAACTCCATGGAGACATGTTGTAAATAAACAGCAATATGATGTTTGAAATTAAAAGGTGAAACATTTGTACATTGCCTTTTTAAAAGTGCTGATCAAATACCATCAATTTTGAAGTGAGAATACTGTAATTGTGGCTTTATTCTGAATTAGAATAATGACTACCTCTGATAATAATGTTCTAATGTTGTTTTACTTCTGCATTTACCCAAAGAAACAACCTGGGATTTTCAAGTAGTCAGTATGTATGTATGTGGATGTATGTATGTATGTATTGATTGGTATATAATTTTGTATTTGTTTCAGGTGTACAACATAATGCTTTGCTATTTAAAATTGTACATTAAGAAATGGTCACACCACGTATGTGTAGTTACCATTCGTTCTCCACATCCTCACCAACATTTGTTATTTCTTGTCTTTTTCATAATGACCATTTTGACAGGTATGAGGTGATATCTCATTGTGATTTTTGATTTGCATTTCCTTGATGGTTAGTGATGGTGAGGATCTTTTCATGTGCCAGTTGGCCATCTACAGGTCTTTGGGAAAATGTCTATTCAGGTCTTCTGCCCATTTTTAAAATTGGATTTTTTATATTGAGTTTTATGATTTTTTTTTAAGATTTTATTTATTTTAGAAAGAGAGCGTTGAGGGAGCAGAGGAAGGAGAAAAAGGGGAGAGAAGGAGAATCTGAAGCAGATTCCATACTGAGCATGGAGCCCGACGTGGGGCTCGGTCCCATGACTGTGAGATCATGACCTAAGCTGAAACCAAGAGTCCAATGCTTAACCAACTGAGCCACCCAGGTACCCCTTTATGAGTTCTTTAGATTGTTTTTTGGATGTTAACCCCTTATTGGATATATCATTTGCAAATATCTTCTTGGAGAAGATTTCCTTTTCATTTTGCTGATGGTTTCCTTCACCTTCTGATAGTTTTTAGTTTTTTGTGGTTCTATTTATTTTTGCTTTTGTTGTCCTTGCCTGAAGAGACAGATCCAAAAATACCATTAAGTCCAATGTCAAAGAGCTTACTGCATATTTTTTTTTTTTTTTTAAGTTTTATTTTATTTGAGAGAGTGGGCAGGGTGGGGGGGGGGTAGGCAGAGAGGGAGGGAGAGAGAGCATCTCAAGCAAGCTCCATGGCCAGCATGGAGCCCTATGCAGGGCTCTACCTCATGACCCTGAGATCATGATGTAAGCTGAAATCAAGAGTCAGATGCTTAACCCACTGAGCCACCCAGGTGCCCTTGCCCAAGTTTTCTTCTAGGAGTTTTGTGTTTTCAGATCTTATATTTTAGTCTTTAATCCATTTTGAGTTTATTTTTGTATATGGTATAAGAAAGTGGTCTAGTTTTATTCTCTTGAATGTAGCTGTCCAGTTTTCCCAGCCCCATTTATTATTATATAATAATAGAGACTGTCTTTTCCCCCCACTGTATATTTTTGCCTCCAGTGTTGTAGATTAATTGACTATATAAGCATGAGTTTACTTCTGGGCTTTCTATTCTGTTCCATTAATCTATGTATCTGTTTTTGTGTCAGTATCAAATTGCTTTGCTTACTATAGCTTTGTAGTATAGTTTGAAATCCAAGAGTAAGACACTTTTAGCTTTGTTCTTTCTCAACATTCTTTGGCTATTTGAGGTCTTTTGTGGTTCCATACAAATTTTAGGATTATTGGCCTTAGTTCTGTGAAAAATGCCATTGGTATTTTGATAGAGATTATACTGAATCTGTAGATTGCTTTAGGCAGTATGGGCATTTTAAGAAAATTCTTTTAATCCATGAACACAGTATATCTTACCCTTCATTTGTGTCATCTTCCATTTCTTTCATCAATATTTTATAGTTTTAAAGTACAGATCTTTCACCTTCTTGGTTAAATTTATTTCTAGGTATTTTATTCCTTTTGATATGATTGTTAATGGGCTGTTTTCTTAGTTTCTCTTTCTGATAGTTTATTAGTGTGTAGAAATGCAGCAGATATCTGTATATTGATTTTTGTATCCTGTAGCTTTACTGAACTCATTTAATAGTTCTAACAGTTTTTTGGTGGAATCTTTAGGTTTTTTAATCTTTAGGTTTTACTTTTTCCTTTCCAATTTGGATGCTTTTTATTACTTATTTTCTTGCCTAATAGCTGTGACTAGGACTTCCAATACTATGTTGAATAAAATAGGTGAGAGTAGACTTGTTGTCTTGTTCCTGATCTTATAGGAAAAGTTTTCAACTCTTCATCATTGAACATGCTGTTAGCTGTGGGTTTGTCATATATAGCCTTTATTATATTGAGGTACACTCCCTCTACATCCACTTTGTTGAGAATTTTATCATGAATGGATGTTGTACTTTGTCAAATGCTTTTTCTGCTTTTATTTAGATGATCATATGATTATTCTTCATTTTGTAAAAACGATATACCAGATTCATTGATTTGCAGATATTGAACCCCCTTTGCATCCCTGGAATAAAAACCACTTGATAATGGAATATGATCCTTTTAATGTATCGTTGAATTCCATTTGCTAATATTTTGTGGCCAATTTCTGCATCTCTGTTAATCAGGGATATTGGCTTATAATTGTTTGTTGTTGTTGTTGTTGTTTTGTATGGTCTTCATCTGGTTTAGGTATCAGGGTACAGCTGGCCTTGTAGAATGAGCTTGAAAGCATTTCTTCCTCTTCCATTTTTTTTTTTTTTTTTTGGAATAGTTTGAGAAGGATAGGTATTAACTCTTCTTTAAATGTTTGGTAGTATTTTACCTGTGTAGCTGTCTGGTCCTGGACTTTTATTTGGGAGTTTTTTGATTACTGATTCAATTTCTTTACTAGTAATCGGTCTATTCAAAATTTCTATTTCTTCCTGATTTAGTCTTAGAAGATGTCATATTTTTAAGAATCTATCCATTTCTTCTAGGTTGTTTTGTTAGCATATAATTGTTTATAGTCATTTTTAAATGATCTTTTGTATTTCTGTGGTATCAATTGTAAATTCTCTTTCATTTTTGAGTCTGGCTGAAGGTTTATCAATTTTGTTTATCTTTTCAAAGAATCAGTTCTTAGTTTCATTATCTTTTCAGTTTTTTAAATCTCTATTTCATTAGTTTATGCTTTGATCTTTATTTCCTTCCTTCTACTAACTCTGTTCTTTGGTCTTTTTCTAGTTGCTTTAGATGTAAGGTTAAGATTGTAATGAAATTCATACCTTTTGACCACCTTCACCCATTTTGACAGCCCCCCTACACCATACGCACATGCAACTACTAGTCTGTTCTCTGTAACTATGAACTTTTGTTTTGTTTTGTTTTTTTAAGATTCCACATAAAAGAGAGATCATACAGTATTTGTCTTTCTCTAATTTCATAGCATAATGCCTTCAAGGTCCATTTATTTTGTCACAAGTGCCAAAACTTCATTCTTTTTAATAGCTGAATATTTCGTGTGTGTGTGTGTGTGTGTGTGTGTGTGTGTGTCACTTCTTCTTTATTCATTCATCCATTGGTGGACACTTAGGTTGTTTCCATGTCTTGGCTATTATAAAAAACACTTCAATGAACATGGGATGCATATATCTTTTGAAATCAGTGTTTTCATTTTCTTAAGATAAATACCCAGAGTGGAATTGCTGGATCATATGGTAGTTCTACTTTGAATTTTTTGAAGAACTTCCACGTTGTTTTCCATAGTGGTTGCACCAATTTACATTTCTACCAACAGTGTACAAGGGTTCTCTTATCTCTACATGAATGCCAGCACTTATTATTTCTTGTCTTTTTGATACTAGCCATTCTTACATGTGTGAAATATCTGTGATTTTGATTTGCATTTCCCTGATGATTAGTGGTATTGACCATATATCTTGATGTACCTGTTGGCCATCTGTATGTCTTGTTTGGAAAAATGTCTATTCAGATTCTCTGTCCATTTTTTAATTGTTTGGTTTTTGTTGTTGTTTTTGAGTTGTGTAAGTTCTTTATGTTTTGGATAGTAGTTCCTTATCAGATATATGATTTGCAAATATCTTCTCCCATTCAGTTTGTTGCCTTTTCATTACAGTGATAGTTTCCCTTGTTTTGCAGAAGCTTTTTAGTTTGATGTAGCCCCATTTGTTTTTACTTTTGTTGCCTTTGCTTTTGGTGTTAGATAAAAAAAATTCAATGACAAAACCATGTCAAGGAGCTTACTGCCTTTGTTTTCTTAGAGTATTTTGGTTTCAGGTCTTCAAGTCTTTAATAATTTGGAGCTAATTTTTGTGTGAGATGTTAGGCGTGTGTGTGTGTGTGTGTGTGTGTGTGTATAAGAACCCCCCCTTTTTTTTTTTGAGTGGGCTCTGGGGACTGAAAATAAGTCCCTTTGGGCTTTTAGTCTCCTGGTGGTGATTTTGTCCTTTTCAAAAGGACAAATGTGAACAATGACTCCCATGCCTCACACTGCATCCTGGTCCACACATTTAGCATGGCTTGTGCTATGGTTTCAAGCAGGTGCTCTGGATCCATGTTTGACTCCCAAAGAGATGCATACATGCCATACATTTGTTTATTGCACATGCTGCTGACCACAAAGTTGTCAGTCATCATGGGGCAGCTGATGAGATGTAGAGAGCAATGAAGGGCTTAAAGATCTTTGGGACCAACCCAAAGTGTAGTATTGGCCAAACTGTTTCTCAGAGGAGGTTGGCCACTATGCTCACGAGGCTTGATCTGCCAACCATACTTTAGCTCATACAGGTTCATCCAGAACTTGAGGTGCTGGGCAATAGTCTGGACATTGATGGTGAGTCCAGCCAGTCTGATATACGGACAGTCAGCCACGAGAAAGATCTTCTGGAATTCTGTGGTCACCACCTGGCCCTGGAAAGTAGAACTAATAATTATATTAGTTTTATTTGTTTTATTATTTTTATTGAGGTGTAATTAACATACAATGTTGTATTTAGTTTCAGGTGTACAACATTGATTCAAGAATTTTATATATTACTTGATACCCACTGTGATCACTGCAGTCACTGTCACCATACAATGTTATTACAATATTATTAACTATATCCTCTATGCTGTACCTTTCATCTCCATGACTGATTTAAATATTTTATAACTGGAAATTTGTACCTATTAAATCTCCTTTATTTCACCCAGTCCCCTCCTCTCTGGCAGCCACCAATTTGTTCTCTGTATTTAAGAGTCTGTTTTCTGTTTGTTCATTCGTTTTGTTTTAGATCCCAAATGTAAGTGAAACCATATGGTATTTGTCTTTTTCTGTCTGACTTGATTCACTTAGAATACTGTGTAGGTCGTGCTCGCTTCGGCAGCACATATACTAAAATTGGAAGAATACTGTGTAGGTCCATCTATGTTGTCACAAATGGCAAGAATGCATCCCTTTTTATGGCTGAGTAATATTCCAGCACACGCACACATACCACATATTTATCCATTCATCTATTGATAGACACATAGGTTGCTTCCATATCTTGGCTATTAAAAATAATGCTGCAATAAACATAGGGGTGCATATATCTTTTCAAATTAGTGTTTTTGTATTCTTTGGGTAAATACTCAGTAAAGAAATTACTGGATCCTATGGCATTGCTGTTTTTAATATTTTGAGGAATCTCCATACTGTTTTCCACAGTGGCTGTACCAATTTACATTCCTACCAACAGTGCACAAGATTTTTTTTCTCCACATTTTTACCACCACGTTATTTCTCATCTTTTTGACAATAGCCATTCTGACAGGTATAAGGTGATAACTCATTGTAGTTTTGATTTGCATTTTCCTGATAATTAGTGATGTTGAGCATCTTTTTGTGGGTCTGTTGGCCATCTGTGTTTCTATGGAAAATGTCTATTGAGGTCCTCTGCCCATTTTTTGATTGAGTTATTTTTTGGTTGTCAAGTTGTATACACTCTTTATATATTTTGGATATTAAGCCCTTATCAGATATATCAGTTGTGAAGATCTTCTCTCATTCAGTAGGTTGCTTTTTCATTTTAATAGTTTCCTTAGCTTTTTATTATAAAAAGTTTTATATAAAAACTTTTTATTTTGTTGGTAGTCCCAGTAGTTCATTGTTGCTTTTGTTTCCTTTGCCTTAGAGACATGTCTAGAAAATGTTGCTAAGGCTGATGTCAAAGAGATTACTGCATGTATTTTCTTCTAGAAGTTTTGTGGTTTCGGGTCTCACATTTAGGTCTTTAATCTATTTTGAATTTATTCTTGTGTAGGGTGTTAAGGAGGTGGCTCAGTTTCATTCTTTTGCATGTAGCTGTCCAGTTTTCCCAACACCATTTATTGAAGAGACGTTTTTCCCCACTGTATATTCTTGCCTCCTTTGTTGTAGATTAATTGACCATGTAAATGTGGGTTTATTTCTGGGCTCTCTATTCTATTGATCTATGTGTCTATCTTTGTGCCATACTGCTTTAATTATTATAGCTTTGTAGCGTATATCTTGAAATCTAGGATTGTGATACCTCTAGCATTCTTCTTCTCTCTCAAGATTGCTTTGGCTATTTGGGGGTCTTTTTTGGCTCCATACAAATTTTAGTATTATTTTGGTTCTGTAGAAAGTGCTGTTGGTGTTTTAATCAAGGTTGCATTGACTCTGTAGATTGCTTTGGGTATTGTGGACATTTTAACAATATTAATTCTTTTAATCCATTGGCATTAAATGTCTCTTATGTGGGCTGCTTGTGCCCTGCTTTTGTGGCTAAGCCACTTTAGTCTTTATGTCAGCCTGTTGCAATGAACCCACTGACTGCTGTGGGCACACTAGGCAGGGTTTGGTCCCTGTACTGATGAGAGGCCTCTCAAGGCCACCGTGTTAGGCAGGGTTGGCAGTCAGGGTAGCTGTCTGCAATTAGCCTCTCTGCCAGTTGCAGGCACACCAAAAGGCAGGGCTTGCTCCCTGCAAGGCCAACTGAGAGGCTTTCATTGGTGGGCTGCGGTCAGACTAAGCAACTGCAGTTAGCCTCTCTGCCACAGGTACAGGCGCAGAAGTGGCTGAGCTTGCTTCCTGTGCAGCCAGCTAAGAGGCTCAGTTGGTGAAACTGTGGGCACACTGGTGTGTGGCGTTATCTCCCCCTCTCCTCAAGGCAGGAGTCAGTTTGGAATGTTGCTGATCCTGGTCAGTGGGGCTTACAGGGTGTGGGATGCCTATTGAGGGAGGTGGGTTAGATGGGGTGAGTCTGTGGAGAAACCCAGTGGCAGGGCGTGCAGTGCTAGCAAGATGGTGGAGAGTGTGAACACTGGCTCACACAAGTGTCTGGTCTTCCTGGCTGGAGAAGAGAAAGGTGCCTGCCAGTTGTTTTTCCTGGCGAAATCTTGTGAAGATCCCTGTCCCTCCAGTGCACATTCTGAAATTAGTAAATTAATCTCCTTCACGTATACCCCAGGCTCTTTTCAAATGCTGCTTTTCTGCTGTCTTGGGCAAGTTATTTATTAAGCTGGCTCTTTATGGGCAGGGAATCCGTTTCCTTGCCTTCCTGCTCTCCCAGAGTTAAGGTGGCTAATTTTTACAGTATGCTAAGCCCTGCTGATTTTAAAAGCTCCTGAAGTTAAACTCCACTGGTTTTCAAAACCACACGTTATGGGCACTTGCCTTCCCAATGTGGGTCCCCTGTTCCTGGGCTACATAGTGTGAGGTCTGATCCTTTTTGCTTCTCCATGCTTGTGGTGTCCCTCCCATTTGTGGTTAGTCTCACAGGGGTTTTGGTTCCCAACCATTTTTCCACTCCTCTTACCTACCCTTTTTGATGTGGCCTCTTCTCTACAATTGACTATGAAAGGTCTGTTCTGCCAGTCTTCAAGTCATTTTCAGAGTTAGCTGCATAGGTACAGCTGTTATCTTAGCAGTCTGTAGGATGAGGTGAGCTCAGACTCCTCCTACTCTGCCATCTTCCCTGAATTTTCTATCCTCCATTCATTTTAATAAGGGTAGTTGAAGATAAAAGACCTTTCATAATTTTATCAAGGAGTAAATTCTAACATGTTGAATGACTAATGGAAGGTTTGCTAGTTTGGGAATGAAGACTAATAAATATTCATTTAAGGACTAACTCTGTCAGGCAAGTAGTCTTTTCCCCCATTTTACGTAAGTTTTGGTTGGTAAAAGTAATTTGTTCATGATTACACAACATTCCAAATATGGGAGTTCAATTCAAACATAGATCTGCCTGAGAAAGCCAGTTTCTTCTACACCAATGGTTTTCAAATTTTAGCACACTTCAGAATACCTGGCACACTCATTCCAAACGCAGATTCCCAAATGGCTTCTTGGAATATGTAGCATTTATAAACAGAGCAGGTAAATGTGATGTGGTCCAGGATCCATACTCAATAGGAGTCCATTAACTCTGAAAACTGCCCCCTCAAGAAAATCAGAAACCATGTATCTTTGTTATTTTCATCTGGCTATACATCAGATATTCCTTAGTTACTGTAGTCCTAGAAGTCTTACCCAAGAAGCTATATGATAAGGCATCCCAGGAACATTTAATAAATGTAGAGGATTCCTGCTAAATTTGAATCTAGTAAAAATAATTCAGGGAAGGTGAGCTTATTAACTATAAGATATAATTCATCATCAAGACTGGGGCACTGCTGAGAGTGAGAGGGGGCACTATTATGTCAAAACAATAGGCATTAAATTAATTGGAACCATCCCAAGCAAACCAAGAATCTGAATGAAAAGTCAGACTATTATGTATTTTTATATACTCAATACCATGTTCCTAGTCCAAAAAAATCAGTAGGTTTACCACCTGTTTCATTTTATTTTGACAAGTATTTACAAGGAAGAAAAAACTACTTTTATTTGCACAAAGTCAATCCAAAATGGGGATATAGCTCTGAAGTACTAGAAGAGAACAGTAGCTAAGTGACAAAAGATCTGCATTCAAATTTCAAAATGCCATTTTGTAGCTATGACCTTGGATAAGTTATTTTTCTTACTTGGGCCTTAGTTTTATCATCGTAAAATAAGGAATATCCACTAAACATGCACTTTAGAATTGTCAGTGGATCAAATGAGGTAACAAACACATTTGAAAGTATCTCATAATAGCTGGAAAGTGTTTTATATATACATACATATATGGACAAAATAAATTTGAGGGAAAACATTGCAAGATATCTTCTTACAGTAGCTGCAACGATATACTAGATGTTTACAGATTGTTTTTGATGTAAATATTGCCTCATTGTATTTCTGGGAAGGATGGGGTTCTAGATTTCTCAGCAGCCACAGGATTGACAGTATTGTTTGCTCATCAGTAAAAAATAAAACAATACTATTATCTTCAGCATCTGCAGAATTGGAGAGTACTTCAAAAGTACAATCCTACTACATTCTCACTACATTATCAGTTACTGTGTTGAGTCCTCGGGCCCTATCTTTAGACCCAAGAATGGCAGGGTCAGCACGGATAAAGTCTTACAGCCTGATTTTGTGAAGAAAGCATGTGACCAAGTGCCAGGACCTTAACAAAGTAGGACTGGCCCAGCCACTAATTAACCATGGGATCTTAGGCATGATGTACTTATAAAATGAGGGATCATTAAAGACCCCATAAGCTCTGACATTCTATGATTCTACAAGTCTCAATGACTGCCTTCTTGGGTATTTTCCTACTCTTTGTCATAACAGAAAAAAAACACAAACAGATATAGATGTTTTAAATATCAGGATACATTTAAACTGATACACAGATAAAATCTTTCCTACATGGAAGTGAAATCATAGTTGTAAACAAACTAAGAAACATTTTGTTTTACAAGATAATTTGCCATAGGACCATGACCTCAAGGTGTTAGACAAGATAATTATTAAAGGCCTTATAATTTCTGAATTTTTCAATTCTGAGACATTCTTGGCATTTTAAGTGTCTAGAAGACTGCCTGCCTTCATTTTTGGATATTGTCCTCCACATTTTCCAGTCTCTTGTCATTATAGAAGAAAACATTTAGCATACAATTACAGAAATAGCAGTTTTAAATAGATTTAAAGTAACTTCAAGATACATTTACACTGAAATATACAGATAGAGTCAAAACACTTAGTCTCATTTTCATTAATTTATGGAAACAAATATGAACCAAGTAACATCTTACATGGTAACTGAATTTAGATTTTTTTTAACTAAAGACATGTACAACACTTACAGCATTTACACAATACTATTTTCAAAATAGGTTTTTGACCTCTAAGAAAGTTCCTACTGACAAGCTTTAGATGGCAGCTTAGCCCAGTGAATATTAACTTTGTCATAAGAAGCATCTACGTACAGTCCCCCACACCCTGCAGCATGACAAAGTGAAATTAAGAAACTTTTAAGGCAGAAAAAAAATCCTTCAAGTGTAAGGTCCAATGACAATGTTAACAAATGAACATAAGATCTCAATTATTCAACTGAGAAAGTGACTTAATTTACACATTAACTCATTTCTATTTCCTGATTTCTGATTCTGGGAATATTTATGCTACACCTACTGTGCAAAGCATTGAGAAACAGGAGGATCAGACATGGTCCCAGTGGTGTACTGGTAAATGTTTAACAAGAAGTTCTTGGGAAGAGAAGCCCTGACTTATAACATTTACAAATTTCTATGGTGTAAATACTCCCACTATGCAGATTTCAAGCTATGAACAATTTGATCACTGGCTCACAAAATTCCTGAAACTTCAACAGTCACTTCTCACAAACTATTATTAGCTAAGCTCCAACACACCACTGTATGGTCCACACCCTCAAGTCACTCATAATCTCTTCATGGGCACATATTTAGAGGCCAGAGAAGAATGGGGAAGATAGGGATAAAATTTAAGTATTTCAATTATGTATTTTGTAAGCAGTTTTAAAAGTTAAAAGGAAAATAAAATCTGGAATTTTCCTACTTGTTTGCTATTCTACTTTTCCTCTTAAATTGATTTCAGGAAATTAAAATGTAGCCTATATTGGGTGACAGTAAAGGATAAGTGGAATAAGAAGGAAAAAGACAAAAACATCCTAAGATATGTGCTAATAATGATGTTTACACTGGAAGAAAATGCTTACTAAGATAGGGGCAAATATAATGTAACTTAAAATTTAAGCCCTTTCAGTTCAGCTCTAAGTCCTGAAGATTTGTTCTGTCCTCTTTGGCTACAGCTTTGATGAGATTAGCTAGCTTCTTTTGTACAATACTAAAGAGCACACTGCTTCACACCACTCACACTATCAGCTGATAATAAAAGGCAAAACTAAATTCTGGAACCTGATAACTGAATTTCCTTTGCATAATCACTCCCTTGGATCAGATCTTGGGCAAGTGCCGGCTGGGGTGACCCGGAAATTCTTCTGGTAACAAAACATGGAGTCTGCAGGTTGGGCATGTCCCCTGTTGCATCAGCCAAGGTCTAATGCACTAAGGAGCAAAAATATTCATGTCAGTCTCTCTGATTTAGCCTAGCAGAGGCAGTTGTTACTCTATATAATCAGTTACCTTATCTAGTAAATTGCCAAGCCAACTGCTGCAATAATGGCACCTTCTCTGTGATTCACTGAGTAATATAGCTGGTAACAGAACACCTTTCAGTGAGTTCAGTGGATTAGGATCCTTTCCCCAGTCCCAGTTTTCAGGATGACTTAGCAAGTCTTCCTAACAAGGAGGCTGAGGAAACCTGCTACATATTTTTCCTCTATTTTATTATATATTGTTCTCAAGTGCTTATGGTGTTTTGAACTTAAAATCCCTAGATGATGGATACACTTTTCAAATGGCTCTTTGGTGACAATGATGGTACTCCTGGGCTATGAACTATCTGTTATGTCATTTGCTTGAATACTAACTCTCCCAAAACAAATCAATTTTACCTGTATAAATAATGAGAGCCAGATCAGATGAGAAAGGATTAAGAATAGGCACTATATAACTGTAACCCTAAAAAGTAACCTGAATAGGTTACCTGCTTTCTATTCTATGGGCAATGGCAAAGAATAATAAGTTTCATGAAACATTTGTTTTCTAAATGGGTAGGACTTTAACAACTTCAGATGACTAAGTATCTTTCCTGATCTTTTGGGATTAGCCAGTCTGTGTCTATTTCTTCATATCAGAGTAAATAGAAAATATAATTCTGTACTAGGTATCACATATCTTTGAAATCGTGTTTTACAGATATGGCTTGAATGAGCTGGCTACTATTCACTTCCCTGAGAAGACTTTCTTATGTAAGATTATCTTTTCCTGGGTCAAATTACATCTTTGCACCAGAAGACTTGGTTCATAAATTGTGTATCAATAGCATTTGCACAGCAACAACACCAGGAATTAATCTATATAAATGCCAAAAATCAACAAAAGATATGCCAGTCTCATATTTTTCTAACATTAAAACTGAAACCTGAGCATCTAAAGAGCAAATACAAGAGCCCAGACTGTTAAGGTAAATCTTATGCTTTATAATGGTAGGGAGCCATCAGTACATGGAGACAGGACACTATGCATTATTTATAGCAAATCAAGGTACAGTGACACTGTTGCTAAACTGCCACTGAATCGCTATGTCAATTAACATTCCTTCCAGTTCTAAGGGAACTACTCTGTATTATTTCAGTCTTATCATTGTCTCTTTTCCTGTAAGGTGTATGGAGATCTGAGAAAGCACAGCACAAACTGGGGCTAGGTATGGTGAAAACAGGTGTAAGTGTTTCTGTGTGGTACTCCAAAGCCCCAAGTTATAGTCTGTGGAACTCATGCCACAGCAATATCTGATGATACATGTATATGATTTCAAGTAAGGCAGCATGAATCTCGCTTAGTTGATTTAACGGCAAAATATTCAAAAAGATAAAAAATCAGATTTCTTAAAAAGAAAAAAGAAAAGCTAGACTTTCATTACATACCTATTGGTACTGTTTGAATCTTTTTTTTTTTTTTAAATGTTTTATTTATTTATTCATGAGAGTCAGAGAGAGAGAGAGAGAGAGAGAGAGAGAGACAGAGGCAGAGGGAGAAGCAGGCTCCCCGCCTAGCAGGGAGCCCGATGCGGGACTTGATCCCAGGACCCTGGGATCATGACCTGAGCCGAAGGCAGACGCTTAACCATCTGAGCCACCCAGGCGCCCCTGTTTGAATCTTCTATTATCTAAATATATTAACCTTATTTTGAATATTGAGGTTTCAGGGTAGTGTACAGGTCATTTTTCTACTATTTCATATTACTTCTCTATATTAAACTGACTTTAAAATGACATTTAATTTTTTAATTGAAAAAATAATCAGTAAAATAAAAAATAAAATAAAAAGGTAAGTTTAAAGGGTTACCTGAGAATGGAATTTGTGAGCACAAGGCAAAACAGAGAGGTTTTCTGGAGAGAGATTCTCATGACAGATCACACAAGGCTCTTCTTCTTCCTCCTCATCATCCTAGGGAAAATACACATAAGGTTCAACTCAGCTCATTTCTTTTTCTCAAATTTAAATGTACTTAGAATCAACAGTTTTAGTCTCACCAAATTATTGGCTCCTTCCCATGAGGCAGGCCCTTGTGAACTGAGGGGCCTCCAGGCTGGTTTTGGGGGCTGGGCAGTATTAGACTGTGGAGGAGTGTGGCTGGGTGAAACACAGTTACCATTTGGTACAGATTTTCCTTGGCTCTGAAAACAAGATTATTACACTTTTTTTTCCAGAAGTGTTCTAACACAGTGAAAACTAATAGAACAGCGCAGAAAATGGGGTACAGGGGTACAGTGAGAATTAGCAAAAGGGTAAAAGTCAATTAGATTTCTAAGAAATCTTGAAACAAAATGTTAGCAATATCACTTGTATACTCAGAGCCAGATAAAGGAAAAAAAACATTATATGCTCTTTTAATTAAAATTAGAAAAAAGGTCTTCTTTTAGAGTCAAAGCAACCTAGAAGAAATTTCAAGAGGGTCAGTTTTATTCTAGAATGATCAGGTAGTATTTCAAAAAGACTTCCAATGTCATTTGTTAAGTTGAAGTTGAATTGTTAATAGACAATTTAATGTGATTATAGGTTATTGATTTATAGACACGTTATGAAGATAATTAAGACCACTCACTACTACACAGAAGGGCAGGCAGATAAAGGCTTTTTGTTTTTACCTGTGATCTCTTGGGGTCAATAAATTGGGAAATCTTGTACACAATTTCATCAAATGTCAGTCCAGATAAGGACTTCCCATGAATGTCCTTCAATTTCCGTAAGAAATCCGTAAGCTCCTTCCTGGAAGAGATCCAGGAAAGAGCAGTGGTGATTTTTCCTACTGCCTTGAGGGTGTGCCCCCTACACAAGATACAAAATCCTATTGATATGTAGCAGCATATAGATGTGGCCCTTTGATCTCTGAGCTAAAGTCTATCTACATTTATCTTACACCAAAACAAAAACTCCTAAAGTTTAATATTCTTTCCAAAAAGAAAGTTTAACTGTTTTTGAAAGCTTGTATGAAAACTGAGTGTGTTACCTACTTACTTATGTACTGAGCTCTTTTATTGTGTCTCTAACTGCTTTTACTCAGGAACAAAATACTCCTTCTTAACTACATTACTATAGGTCTGTCTCTCTTCTGTAAATAATTTTACTTTTGTAAAACTCAAAGATTACACAGAGCAGAGAAGCTAAAAGACACATTAAAATATTTCTAGGTTTCTTTATCACACAATTAATTAATATGTTCTTTTTCAATTCCACTATCACAGACCCTTGACCCAAAGCCTCTGAATATATTTTTGGTAGGATAAAGCAGAATGCAATATTTTCTTTCCCAAATGAAGTGTCAGGTCATCAGCCTTGTAAAACTACCTTTGATTTACTATTCATTTTATACATATATATATATAACGTATTACAGTTCTTTTTTTTTAATTTTATTATGTTATGTTAATCACCATACATTACATTATTAGTTTTTGATGTAGTGTTCCATGATTCATTGTTTGCGTATAACACCCAGTGCTCCATTCAATACGTGCCCTCTTTAATACCCATCACCAGGCTAACCCATCCCCCCTCCCCTCTAGAACCTTCAGTTTGTTTCTCAGAGTCCATAGTCTCTCATGGTTCGTCTCCCCCTCCGATTTCCTCCCCATCTACTCACTATATTTATAAAACCATAATGTAATCCTGAAGCATAACAATATGTTCATTAAATAAAAGTGTTAGGCTTCAAGTGAAAATATTGGTTAAAAACTAGAATTATTTCCTTGAATATAAAAGTAAAGATAAAAAACTTCATTTCTGGAGAAAAATATCTTTCTGCTAAAGTCAGCACTGTGAAAAGCACAGTAAAAATCATTATTTCTTGCATTTAACTGTGTTCTCTAACAAAAATTAAAAGCCTTAATAAAATTAAGGAAATAGAAGGGTAAAACCTGATGTTTGGGCTTGTATAGCATACAATCAACTTAAAATTCACTTTGGAAAGAGGTTAAGATAATTATTGCAGCTGGTGGCATTAAAATTGGATAGGTTTATGACTAGTTGTACTTTTAATAAAGGAGCAAACCTAAATTTAAAAATCTATTCTTTCATAACTTAAGACTAATAAATTTAGTGAAGAGGTCTAGCACTTATATTGAACACTATTTCTTTAAATTTCATTTTCCTTACTAAGGCCACACTAAGGTTATATATTTGTGTGTTTGTGTTTGTTTCATTGTCCTAATTATGGTTATGGAAACTGTAGCGTATGATCTGTACTCAAACTAAATAAAAATTATGATACCTGGTTTGTTGTGGAAAAGCAGTTTTCAGCCTGTCTGTAATCCTCTCCCAATTCATCATGGGTGGATCACTTCCCAGACTTGCACTGGGAGACACAGCCTCTCCCACAGGTGCTGGCACAGCCCAGGCTATACCGGTCATCTGTAAGGAGCACAGTTATAACCCATCAGCTTCAGTTATTAGGAAGTAACATTCCATGACAACATGGTATTTCCACACTTCAGAAAATGGTTAGAATGAAGAGAAATACTGACATATACATTCCCCTTTTAGAGTTTTATTTAACTAGCACAATAATATTTATTATTTATAATTACCCCTATTTTTAAAAGAGGACATGTGAGTCTCAGTAATTGAAAATGTACAGAAATACAGGGTGTTTAGTGCTGTTATTTTAAAAACCTAGAAACAACCTAGTCTGCTAATTATAGCATATCTAATCAATCCTTTAGAACAGATCTATATATCTGAGTGTGAGATGTCCATGAAATATTTCATTTTTTTTAAAAAGTCTGTGGTATAGTATTTATGGTATGACTCATTTTTATATTTTTAAAAAATATATATGCATAGAAAAAGGTTTCAAGTTATAAACAATCTGTAAACAGTGATTATTTCCTAGGATTCAATTGCAGGGTAATTTTGCTTTCCAATTTGTATATTTCTATGTTATTTGTTTTCTAATTTTTCTAAATATAAAAGTAGTTTGTGCTAAATTTGAATTTTCAGAGAAATAAAGATGAGAATACTACTAGAATGTCTGCCCAATGTCTCATGAATGTTTCAGACAAAGGTGGTGTGGAAGTTGTAGTGACACTCCGAGCCATGAAACCATCAGAGTTTTGCCAGATCTTGGGGTAGTTTCTTCTTAGAAGTTTTAAGATTCTAATTAATATCAGCAAGTGAATATTTTCACCTGGTTACTAGGATAATTATCAACATGACAGCTTTTACCTAATGTTCTACAGGTTATTTTCAAATATAAGATTACTCATGAAAAATTAGCCATGACTAACAGCCACTGAAATAACCCAGACAAAGCCTACTAAGTCAGAGGAGAATACTGCCCAGAAACCTGGGTTTGCCTCAGTATCAACCTTTTCTCCAGGAATCAGAAAGTAATCTTATTAGAAGGCTGAGATACTTTAAAGTTTTCAATAAAGTTTTATATACATAGCTCCTTATATAATGGTGCAGGTGCAAACCACATGAGCAACACTGTGGTATCATGGGTATAAAAAGATGTGGTATCAGTTAACATGTTAAGGCCTATATACATATTTGTTTGCAGAGGCAGCCTCTACAAAAATAAGTCCATCTGACTATATATTTCAAAGGGAGACTGTTTATAGGTACAAAAAATTGACTAGAATGTATTTATGGAAAAGTCAAGATTAGAGAATTTTTCATTAATTATATTTAACATCAGTTTTTAGGAGAAGATTTTTTTTAAATAAACGTTTACCTCTGCCAAGATTACAATTAATAATCCTAGTCATTTAAAATTTCTCTACTGCCTCTTCAGGTTTGGATAAGGTTTATGTGGCTAATTGTAGCTAGGAAGATTTATAACTTTATAGTGTAATATATTCCAAGATGATGCTATTTATATTGTGTTTATAGATAAAGTTGAAACACTGTCCTACTATACCTGTGTGTGTCTATGTTTGTGTAAATAAAATTTTTCTTTAGCTTTGTGGCATAATTTTGTTCTTTGCTTTTTAATCTACCCAAACATGCTAAATATAAATGATCTATTTGTCATTTACCCTGTATTGTTGCCTATTACAGAAGCAAAACTACAAAATCGTGTAAGGATTGTCTACTATAAAAATGTATTATTGTTGTATCCAAAAACTGATTATCAGTTAATGAAATAATATATGTAATGCTCCTAGCACAGTGCCTCAAATGGAACTATTCATTCAATTATCAGTTCTCCTCCCTCCACTATTACCACCACCATCACCACTTATCAAATAAATAGAAGACATTCACTCAGGAAGTCTACTGTGGTAGACAAAAAAGAGATCTGTACCAGGGGGGCTCTAGGCTGGCCAGGCGCAGAGATGACTCCAGGGCAAACAGCAGGCATCTGAGGAACAGTGAGTATGGGTCTAAAGAAAGATTCTTTCACAAGGGGTCTTCCCAAGAACTGCTGCATCTAAAATAGAAAAGGTTAAAAAAACAAAAACTCCACACATTTATATATTTATATAGGCAAAGATCTAAACTCAGAACAATGGTTGGGAAGAAAAATATCAATTTGAAATCTAGACACAAAGCACTAGCAGTAGAAACGGTGTTATCATCAGTTAAATGTATGAATATTTGGAAAAGCAAAGGGCAGTCAAATATACTAAAGAACACAGAGAAGAGAAGTTGGTTCTAGTCTCACCTTCTTTCCACCTAGCTAGGTAACCATGGATGCCAGGTTACTAATCTATAAAACAGAGCGTTAAGTTAGGTGATTTTTTTTAAGGTTCCCTTCCAACTATAATAATATAGGGCTATGCAAAGGAGCTCCTTAATGAGTACTGGCCACGTTGATGAACAATACTCACACTCAAATTCCACTAAAGAACCAAAGTTGCCTTTAGAAAATATTACTTCCCCTAATTATGTATTGGAGGGAACTTGTACCACCTGATGGAGTTTTGACTTTGTTTAGCTCCAATGAGAGTAGAAAGCTGAAGTGGAGTGGGCCTGGGGCATAAAGCCTCCTATAATGACTTGTAGACACATGCTTGTAGGTATTACTGCACCTCCTAGGGGCTTGTGGAAAGCTAGCCCTTCTTAGCATCTACCAATGGGATGGATACCTTACTGACTAGGCTACAGAAGAGGACAGATTAAGTTTCTACCATGTGCCAGATCTAGCACTGGCATAAAGAAGTTCAACTATTTTTTGAATAGAAAAAAAAAAATGAACATCAGCATAGCCCTTTTAAGTAACGATACTAAAACCAGTAGCTGAAAGCTTAGTGGGGAACATTAAAATGGATACGTGAGGTTGACATTTCTTATTTAATGTTACAAAAGAAAGACCCTGTATACATCATTGTCTATAAAGTACTCTTGCTAAAAATATTGAACCTGATTCTAAGCAACCCTCTAGATCTAATGAACAGTTTATAGGAAACAGCAGAACATGTACAATGACATCCCAAGGATGCAATCAAATCAATAATGTGCGAAATTGAACAAGAGAAATAATTTTTTAAACAAATAAATGACATAAATAAAGGAGGAGAGTCAGGTAGCTGTTACAGATTTAAAGAACAATCAACCAAATGCAAAGTATAAACCTTATGTGGATTGTTTTTAAAAATTTTTTTTTTTTTTTTTTTAAAGATTTTATTCATTTATGTGACAGAGAGAGACAGAGTGAGAGAGGGAACACAAGCAGGGGGAGTGGTAGAGGGAGAAGCAGGCTCCCCGCGGAGCAGGGAGCCCAACGTGGGACTCGATCCCAGGACCCTGGGATCATGACCTGAGCCGAAGGCAGACATTTAACGACTGAGCCACCCAGGTGCCCCTTAAAAATAAGTTCTTGAAAGTAAGAGTAATTATAACCAAATTGAAAATATTGCAAACTAGGTAAGAAAGACATTTTCCAGACAATTGGGAAATATAAACTTTAACTGGATATTTTAATTTTTCTTAGGTAAAAAACTGGTATAATAATTATATCCAATAATAAGAGTCCTCATCTTTTAGGAATATATACTGAAGTATACATGGATGAGACTGTATGATATATACTTTAAAATATTCCAATAGGAAGAAGAGGATGACATGACATGTTGATAATATTGAAGCTGGCTCTCTTGGTTCACAGAGGTACTATTCTATTTTTATGTATGTTTCAATTTTCAGAAGGTAAAATTTTCAAAGAATGAATGGATGGTGGGTATGAGTCAGTATTCCCGCTCTCTTTGCAGACAACTATTACCTAACATTTCCTTGAGGATTAGATAGCCAGGGTACAAAAACCAAGATATAATAAAACATATAAAAATACTGGGTTAGACTGGGAGGAGTACCCATTATTTCAGACTTCTCAGATTAGACTACTATACATTTAAAGCCTGGTGACTATTCCTTAGACTACTAGGATCTCATAGATGGATTTTCTTTCTTTCTTTTCTTTTTCTCTCCCTTCCTCCCTCCCTCCCTCCCTTCCTTCCTTCCTTCCCTTTTTCAAGTTTTTATTTAAATTCTAGTTAGTTAACATAGTGTGATATTAGTTCCAGGAGTAGAAATCTAGTGATTCATCACTTAAATTCAACACCCATAGATGGACTTTAGTAGCCAGATCATCTAGTATAACTTCCTAGTTTATACATGGGAAAATAAAAGTCCAGAATAGCTGATTTTCCAAAGACCAACATAGTTATTCAGAGAGTTAGGACTTAAACCCATTGTTTCCATTGTAAAAACCACCTCAATTTATGGTGAATATCATTGTTACATTTCTAGCATTTGTGCTCTCAAACTATTTCACTAATGTTCAATGGTCACTGATGCCTGCACTTTAACACAACTGTTAGCTTTACTCAAGCACAGCAGTGACTCTGGTTAGGAAGCATAAAAGATACACATGTACCTCTCAGATATTAGCAGAAGGATGCACAGAGCCTAACTGCCAGTGGGTTTTGCCCTTGACTAAACCCATGTAAGCCCCATCAAACATAAGAAAGCCTCCAAAGTGATGAGGATCCAGAGGTCAAGGTTTAACTACATATGTCAGCTATGGAGTTATCACTGGTATCAGACAGCTTCTGCTGGTCTGGTTTCAAGAAACTCTAAAAAACATCTCTGTATCTGGCTTCTGAGTCTCCACAGCCATTTTATATTTACAGTCATGGGAGAGTTTAACTACAGCCTACAGGCAGTAGTTTGAATATGTGCTGAAGGCACAGGGTTTCTAGAAATTGTACCAGAATATGTGTTACTTTTCCTGTAGAACTACGGAGACTCTTTGGACTTCTCCATCATTTACGTAATACATTCCTTATCAGGGTAGTTGGCTATGATAAAGTTCCAAGCTTAGAATAATAATGTCCATAATGTAGTGCTCCTATAAAAACTGAACTGACCAAAAATACAATAGGCAATACTGCATTCTAAAGACCATGGTGTATAGCATATAATGCTTTTAGTTTCGAATTCTGCTTTTGAAACACAGTGTAACTCCACACAATTCACATAATTTTTAAGTTCTCTGATACACTCAACTATTTACAGAAATAACATTTTCAAAGTTCTACTACAAGCAGAAGTACTGATGGCGAAAAGTGATTTGCTGCTAAAGATCTCACATCTTCCTACTTTTCCTATTCCCAGATCTGTTCTGATAATTAAAATTATCACCTAATGGTTCTATCCTAAAAGTTCTTGGAAAGCTGTCTGAATTTACTGGATTAAGGTACTAGGTTTCCCAGAAGGATAACATAAATAGTGTAACAGAAAGCTATCTGGTTGAGGCTCACTGATTCCCAGCCATAAGTAGGGAAGAGGCATCAATGGAAGCTGTTAAACGTAGAATAGAAGATAAAAGTTAAGGAAAAGAATGTCAAAAGTAGAAGTGGAGGGGTGAAGTTTAGCCAGCTGGGTACTATACTGAGATGTTTTAGTCACTGGGGTAACCTGAGCGCTTGGGAATTCTGCATATTCATCAGTTTTCTCCCACACTGCAGGTGATACTTACAGGATAAAATGAGAATACATTACCTCTTTACATACCAAATGCATTACTAAAATCCAGTGATACACCTATGCCCTGGCCTCAGCTAAGCCAGCCAACTAGTTATAGCATCTGAAGATAATACAGCAAGAATGGACGTAATTACAAACAATATGCACAACATGTGCCTATTCTATTTTGAACACACATTAAACATACTGAATATTCACTGTTTTATAGCCCTTACCATTTCAAGATAAAAATGGCAATTTTTCAAAATGTCATTATTTCTTACCAGTATCTCAGGACTAGGTGGTGGCGGAGGAAGTTGGATTGGAGGCAGGGTACTCAAGGCAAACCCTTGCTTCACCTTGTTAATTTGTTCATTGTACTGTGTCTAGTAGAAGAAGAGAAACAGTATTTTAGAGCAAAATCAACTTCAAAGAAATAGCATATGGGAACACTTGCTGTAGTTTTTAATAATAAAACATAGTTATTCTCAACCTATTATGTCAGGAATAACATAACAGTTTTTGACATAAAAATAATCCTATAACACACTATCCTCAAACGTAAATAGTTGTATCTTTAGAAGTATCTGTTCGTTGGCAAGATACAAAGAGACATAATTCACAGACCCTGTGATAATTCCTCAGTATTTCCATAATTTTCAGACCCAAATTGGGAACCAATCATATAAAGTGAATAGCATCTAAAGATTCAAGAAGCTTTAAGTAATATACGGGCTGATAAAAATGGGAAAAAAGTATTTCTAACGAAGAGTTGAGCTACTTGCAAATGTTCACTGGAGGGGAAATTTTAGGGAATATTCACTAAATACCCACATTTTGTTTATTTCAAAGTTATACCTCTAGCTTTCTCCAGTACCACATATACCTTTGTTTTATTCTCTTGGATTTTGCCAAAAGTATGATTCCAATCACTGAAACTTAACAACATGCTTTCAACATTTTTTTGGCACTGTCCCCATTTTACTTTACAGTATTGTTTTGTAAACAGCCCACAGAGACTGAAAAAGAAATGCTTAAGAAACAAAACATTTAGAAACTCCCCACAGAAGACATGTCCTTGAAAGAAAACAAGGACGGAGAACAAGGGGCAGGCCAGAACTCTGAATAAACCCACCATAAATGCTAAGCATCACTAAAGACTGAATAAGAAAGAGTCTGGGAGAGAAACAGTCAAGACCACCAGTGGAAAAGCTAGAAAAGAAGGTAACGCTTTGAGGCAGCGGTCACAATTAAATGTCATTATTTTAGTAGCAGTGTTGTGAAATCACAAAACAATGAACATTATATATTTACTTTTTTTTTTTTTTTTAAAGATTTTATTATTTATTTATTTGAGAGAGAGAGAGCATGCACATGAGCAGGGGGAAGAAGCAGAGGGAGAGGGAGAGAGAAAAGCAGGCTCCCCGCTGAGCAGGAAGCCCGATATGGGGCTTGATCTCAGGACCCTAAGATCATGACCTAAGCTGAAGGCAGATGCTTAACTGACTGAGCCACCCGGGTGCCCCTATATATTTACTTTAAGATATAAATACAAAAATATCCTAAAGCCAAATGAAGACATTAATAAATAATTAATGGGTTACCTCTTTAGATTACCTTAAGCATAGTCCTAATTTTATTAAACCAATAATGAATAATTTATTATTTTGCATTCTGAAAAAATTATATAAAAGTTTAAGATTGAAAACTAATGCAGGTCTGCTCGATCTTCCTTTTAATTTTATAAATACATAATTACTCAGACCAAGTTACAACACTTATTTTTGACTAGAGCAGCATCAGCTTTGGAATTTGGAAAATTAGGTGTGAAGCATGGAAATAATTGATCTCAAACCTTAAAAAGGCATGAACTTTAGTAACTGAAAAAAACAGGTTCTTCCCTAAATTTCTCCAGTAATTGTTGTTAGATGTTTTCTTTAAGTATATACCACCTACAACATTCAGTCAATTTACTCCAGAGATACTTCACCACTTACCCTGAGGAATGCAATCTTGTTTCTAACATCTGTTACGATGGCATTCCAACTCTCTACTGCAGCCTTTAATTGAAGTGATTCCAGATTGCTGGTGTAGGAAAGGAGACACAAGAGAAAGTTCTTTCTTTTTATATACCACACAGGTCTCCAAAAATTTCCATTATATTCTTTAGCATATATGTAAATAACATAAAACAACAACAAAATTACCTCCATCACCAACAATTACCTCAAATGGGCACAAAGTTGTATGGAAGGGTTTGTTATTAAAAATAAAACAAAGACTGGGAACATGTAAGATTTCTTTTTTCAAGAGCAAATATAACTTCTGCTTCCAGAACATCAAGTGTTCTTCTATCCTGATAATATTTTTTTTAGGACATATAAAACCTTTACACAGGAATCCCTCCACTGAAGTAAGGAGGCAGAGAAGGTCAAACAGAGAAAGTGCCCTAGCCATCCAATGCAGGAGCATTCTCAAAGATGCTGACTCCTCTTGGAAGCAGGTTTTGGACTATCTTCACCATAACCCTAACATTACAGGGCTGTGGCTGGCCTATCAGCTCTTCTGCAAATTAGAAAAAGATATTCCTTATGGGAGGGCAAATCAGAAAGAAGTACCTCTTCTGCGAGGATCAATTAGATTGTTGCCTCTATGCAGTGCCTAAATTGCACAAACACAGCAGCTCTGCCAAACATGCCCACCAAATGACTTAAGTAGGAACAGCTTTGAGGTGTTTAAGGTCTGCCATCTCTAGAAGAGAGATTTCATGAGGCCTTTCAAAAGGCCCCATTATAACATCCCCACCCCAGTATCACCCAGCACACCAGCTTTAAAAGAGCAGAACAAGTTATCACTGAGATCATCTTATACAAAGAGGCTTGGTAATATTTTAGTTTATAGTGCCCCTTCTCCCTCTAGCAAGCAAAGATAGACTGATCACTTACAACAGTGCTTCCCGGACCTGAATGCACATCAGTATATCCTGGGAATCTTGCTAAACATCAGAGATTCTGATTCTTTAGAATTGAAGAATAATGATGATCATTAAAATGATAATCATTAAAAAATAATGATGCCTTGGTCCCAGAAATTCTAATTTAATTAATTCAGTATGAAGGTATAAAATTATAAATTTAAGGATAATCTCATGCAACCTGCCTGATATTTGAAAATCACATTTATTATAACACAGCAAGAAACTGCCTTTACCATGTGATTTTAGGTGTTAATACTGATTTTTCCCTTTTGTATTTAAAAATCAAGCATTAGAAGAGAAATTAATTAGAAAAAGGTTTTCCACTTAGAATCCACCCTGTTTTGTAAATATCTGGGCTTCATGCATGTTTCTGAGATTTTTTATCTACTTCACTACAGAGAAAGGGAAAAATCTGTCCGCAGCTATTACTGTACTCAGTAGACTTCAGTGCTTCTGCAGAAGCAATCAAGTAAAAGCAGCAAAGTGACTAAATGACTTTGGAAGTTTAAAAAAAATAAGGGTTTGTTCACTTCAAAGACTCTGATGTCATACATGTAAAACACAGATTCTGTTCAGCCTTAAAGCCACTTGTATCTCTGAGATGAAGATGCATTAAGGAAGAGGGAAATGGTACCTTGCCGCCATGTGAGTCACCCTGGCAAGCTGACTGAGGCATTCCTTTTCAGTCTGCTCTAGATGAAGCAAACCAAAATCTCTACGACACTGTAAGAAATACACCTACAAATTTTGAGAGAAAGACAAAGAAGTTGAAGATGCCCTTGTAAATGAACATATCCTTTTCTCAATCATTTCAAGGAAAGTTGAAGCTATTTTTCAATCTCTTCCAGCACCTGAGCTTCCTGACCGGCCATAATACATTATAAAAACTCTGATTAGTTCTACAATTCTTTTTTACTCAATGGTTACTGGGTTAGTAAACATTCCAGAACATTAGTTTTCAAACTTGAACATACCCTGGTATCATCTCAGACTCTTTAAAAAAAGATGCCTTGGTCCCAGAGATTCTAATTTAATTGATACCAAGTGCTGCCTGAGTAGTGGGATTTTTAAAAGTTCTCAGGTAACTCTAATATTCAGTAAAGTTTAAGAACACTCCCAGAAGTCCTGCTATTTGCTTTTTTTTTTTTTTAATTGATGAAGGGGTAAGAAAATAATCAGACCACGCCAGGAGGACCACCTAAATGGGCCTTGGGAGGTCATCGAGTCTGTCTCCCCATAGCAGGAATTTATTCTGCACCATTACTGTTGCATGCTCACTTGGCCTGTTTTTTCTCACTAATCACTCAATATTTGCTGAAAATAGATTATATTCTTGGACAGCATTAAGTGTTTCTAAAATTAATAGTGGAAGTAGAAAGAAATGTTCTGACTAAAAGTAGTGAGACACAAAATATATAAACTTGAGCTCTTAACGTAATCTGAGGGTTTTGTTTTTCAGTTATAGCTTGCATTTTACTAATCTCCAGGGATTTTTGGTTCAGGTATCATTCCTTGATTGTTGACCTCTGGATTCCCAAGCATTCTGCTAAAGAATACAGCTTACCCATGACAGATGTGGGAAGGTTTATATAATCCTTTTAATGTTAGTGAGCGCTCTAAAAATTTGAATCTTATTGTATATCAAGTTTGGTTATCTATAAGTAAAAATTACATACATAAAGATAATCATACATCTTTTGGAAGAGACCTTAGCTGTGGTGTTCTTAGTTAGCTTAGAAGAAACTGGATGATATTCTGGGGGTCTAGAAAGTAAGTTGGTTTTTGAAATTGGAGTGTATGATGTGTATGTGCTTTGGGAAGATCTATGTAGAAAGTAACAAAGAAAGATGTCCTCTCCAGCAGTAAAATGTTATTCTTAGAAATCTGGCTTAGTGACCTGGCTTCATGAGAATTTTCCCAAAATGTATGTATTTGCTATACATACTGAAGCAGACCAATTTCCTGAAGTCATTTGGGGAAAAACAACATAAGATCATCAACATTGAAGTAATCATGTACAAAATTCCAATGAGTCAAAAAAGCACAAGAGTTGAAGCTATGTTCTTCTGGCTGGTCCTAAGATGACTTATTTCTGTTCATTTAGAACAGTCTTTTTTCAATTCTTTAGTATACTAGTACACAAGCAAAACTTCCCTCCCCAACCCCATTTCTCTCTCTTTTTTTTTTTTTTACCTCAGCTGTTAAAGCTCTGCTAGTTTCTGCATTCAGTTTGTTTAAGTATGTTTTAATTGTGCTTTCCAGATTATGCTTCTCCATTTCCCACTGAGATCTGAAATATATGATCATTAAAGAGTCAGCAACATTGCAGCAAGGACAGACTTTTCCCCCTTATTCAGGAGGGAGAAAGATTCAAGCTATTCAGTGAGTAAGAAATGATTTCTTGTAAAAGTTTACAGCATATAAAAGCAAGAGAAGACATTACTTAACCCTTACTGTTATCTTTTACTACCAAGAGTATGTTTTAAAGTTGTCAATGTAAGGGCTAGGATTTAAAACTTGGCTTTGAAATAAAGTTATCTGAGGATGAATCTGAGTTCTGAAACTTAATAAATGTGAAACCTTGGGCAAATTCCTTAACTTCTCTATATCTCAGTTTCTTTACATGTGAAAATGGAGAACACTATTATTGACCTCAAAGAGCTGTTGCAAAAACACATTCAGATAATATACGTAAAAGCATTTTGTGTTTAGTACATATTAAGTATTAAATAAATATTAGCTATTACCATTAAATTTCTCATAAAGTTTCTACAAGCCTTTCTGTATCCCCAAAATAGCAACTACAAAGGTTTTTATCATCCCTGCCCTCGCTGCATTAAAGCTAAATTACTGCATTAAAATGTTGCACTGGTTATCTCAGTATCTCAGCTCACATTCAACACCTTAGAATGAAAATAAATCCTACAGCTTAAAAATGAGAGAGGGAGATGATAAGGACAGTATTTATGAAGGACATTATAGAGAAAGGTTACCTATCAGGTCTCTCTTTTTCCTATCCCATTTCAGCTTCCTACACCTGAGGCCCTAACTTTAGGGCATACAAACCAAATTATGTCTTTAAAGGAAACAACTGATTGGAAATATAATATTGTAATAGGGACTTGTACAAAAGCTATCCTCAATGTTTTATTAGAAACACTTGGATGCTTGCATACTTGACAAACATTTATGAGAAGTTTGATAAAACAATATATTGTTAATACCACTATGGCCAGAGTGTCTTGAGGGAAAAAAATATTCAAGGACATATATTAATTCAACCAAGAGGACTTATTATGCCATTGAATACTGCTGCATAATTGCTTATGAGAACAAGAGAAAAAAATAAATTAGACTCCAACAAAATTAAAAATTTTGTGCTTTAAAGGACATCATCAAGAAAGTAAAAAGACAACCCACAGAATAGAAGATAATATTTGCAAATCATGTATCTGATAAAGGACTTGTATCCACATGCATAGAACTCTGAAAACTAAACAGAAGACAAAGAACCCAATTTAAAAAATGGCCAAAGGATTTGAATAGACATTTCTCCAAGGAGATACACAAATAGCCAATAAGTACTCAAAAAGATGTTCAACATAATAAATCATTAGGAAAATGCAAATCAAAACCACAATGATCTACTATTTCACATCCACTACAATGGGTAAAATAAAGACAGGTAATCCAACAAGTATTTGTGAGGATGTGGAGAAATCAGAACCCACATCCATTGCTGGTGGGACTGTAAGATGTGCAGTCACTTGGAAAAGTTTGGTAGTTCCTCAAAAAGTTAAACAGAGTTTACTGCATGTCTCAGCAATCCCACTCTTAGGTATACACCCAAGAGAACTGAAAACCTTATGCTCATACAAAAATATGCTTACAAATGTTCATAATAGCATTATTCATAATAGTGAAAAAATGGAAACAAATCAAATGTCCATCAACTGATGAAAAGATAAATTGTGGTGTATTTATACAATGGAATATTATTTACCTATAAAAAGGAATGCATACTGAGATATGCTACAATATGGACATACAATATAGTAAGAAGTTAATCACAAGACGGTACTTATATGATTACATTTATATGAAATGTCTGGAATAAGCAAATCCACTGGGACAAATAATAAATGAATGATTGCCAGAAGCTAGCAGAGGGGAGAATGAGGAATGCCTTCTAATGGAACCAGGATTTCTTTTTTTTTTTTCTTTAAGATTTTTATTTATTTATTTGACACAGAGAGACAGCGAGAGCGGGAATACAAGCAGGGGGAGTGGGAGAGGGAGAAGCAGGCTTCCCGTGGAGCAGGGAGCCCGATGTGGGGCTCGATCCCAGGACTCTGGGATCATGACCTGAGCTGAAGGCAGATGCTTAACGACTGAGCCACCCAGGTTCCCCTGGAACCAGGATTTCTTTAGGGTGATAAAAATGTTCTGGAACCAGACAGAGGTGATGGCTGTATACCTCTATGAATATCCTAAAAGCCAATGAATTGTATAATTTAACACACTGAGTTTTATGCTATATGAATTAGATCTCAAAAAAGTTATTAAAAAATTACCTATAGGCAAAAATATGTGAATCAGAATAAAACTCAGCCAATTTCATAAATCAGTCACACTTAGCATTATTGATTAGGGCAAAGAGTTAGGAACACATAAGCTCTGGTCCCTGCCTAGCTTGTTGTGGGACCATGACTTTGCCGATCTAATCTCTCCCAGCAGTTTTCTAGGGCAGAGTTAAAGTGAACATACACCCCCACCAATTTGCCTAGGACAATTTCAGTTTGTAACTGTTGTCCCAGTCTAATTATTAATGCTCAATTTCATGCTCAAAATACCCCAGTTTGGATAATAAATTATATGGCTACCCTGGCCAGAACATGCTGAATGAATATACCTAGAGTTTCAGAGATGTATACTCAAACAAAGCAACAGCTAAGTTTGTACCTTTTCATGGAAAGTTGCTCTTTAAGATTCTTGATTTCATTATCTTTAGCATGGCTCTGACGCTGTAATCTAAGGAAAGATGAAAGTGATAAATATTAGAAATTATTTGTCATTAATACAGTCAGAACAGCTCCCCTTGTAGCTAGGAGGGACTAAGTATAACCATTTTGGGCCACAAATATTGAGCCTGAAAATAATTAGTCTCCTATACCTAGTCCTTCTGGAATTTATCTTTTTTTTTTTTTCTCCTGATGTCTGATTTACTGACTTCCCCAAGAAGGTAAATACTAAGTTCTAACCCCATTATTTAGAAGCCAAAGAGAACTTGTATCCCCAGTTCAAAGACTTAGAAAAATATCTTAAGTCCTTTGTACTTTAGTTTACCCACAAGAAAACACAGATGGTATGTTCTGATTTCCTAGGCCTGTGGTAGGATTGAGAACTTCAAAACTTTTCTTACAAAGTTATTATATCAAGTCATATAAACTATTAAAGGATAAAGGTCTGAAAGAAATCAGATATTAAATATAGAAGTAATGAGGCTGTGTGCAATTAAGAATTTTAATTAAAATAGTAAATTATAACTGGGGAGTCACTGACATGACCTAATCATGGGAAGACTGGTTAAAAATTTTATACAAATCAGAAAACATAACCTGTGATTGTTTTAAAAATTATATGCAAAAAGCTACTGAGAGAAGTGCGAAGTAGTACTTTTTCTTTGATATATGTTCACAAACCATTTCTGATGTTCCTTCCTTGTGCTGCTATATATCTCCTCACAACTAAGTTTTTACACTGACCCATTAATTTGCTATAACATGAAGGAGTTTACAGCAAAAGCACATTTCTCTTTAAGTTTTGCTATGTTCAGACACTTGGGATACACAGGAATTTGAGTTAATATAAATTACTGGAATGATAACCTTAAAACAATGACTTTAAATGTTGGCTAGATTGCTTACTATTAGATTTCAGAGATTACCCACTCACCTTTACTCCAAGCTTCTTAGAAGCTATAGAGACAATCAATGTTCTTTTTTTTTTTTAGATTTAAAAGATTTTTTTTTTTAATTTTGTTATGTTAGGTTCACCATACATCATTAGTTTTTGATGTAGTAATCCACGATTCATTGTTTTCGTATAACACCCAGTGCTCCATGCAGTACGTGCCCTCCTTAATACCCATCACCGGGCTAACCCATCCCCTCACCCCCCTCCCTTTTAAAACCCTCAGTTTGTTTCTCAGAGTCCATAGTTTCTCATGGTTTGTCTCTCCCTCCGATTTCACCCCCTTCATTTTTCCCTTCCTTCTCCTAATGTCCTCCATGCTATTCCTTATGTTCCACAAGTAAGTGCAACCACATAATTGACTTTCTCTGCTTGACTTATTTCACTCAGCATAATCTCCTCCAGTCCCATCCATGTTGATGTAAAAGTTGGGTATTCATCCTTTTTGATGGCTGAGTAATATACCACTGTAGATATGGACCACATCTTCTTTATCCATTCATCTATTGAAGGGCATTTCGGCTCTTTCCACAGTTTGGCTATTGCGGACATTGCTGCTATGAACATTGGGGTGCATATGGCCCTTCTTTTCACTACATCTGTGTCTTTGGGGTAAATACCCAGGAGTGCAATTGCTGAGTCACAGGGTGGCTCTATTTTTAATTTTTTGAGGCACTTCCACACTGTTTTCCAAAGTGGGTGTACCAACTTGCATTCCCACCAACAGTGTAAGAGGGTTCCCTTTTCTCCACAACCTTCCCAACATTTGTTGTTCCTTGCCTTGTCAATTTTTGCCATTCTAACTGGTGGAAGGTGGTATCTCAATGTGGTTTTAATTTGAATTTCCCTGATGGCTAATGATGATGAACGTTTTTTCATGTGTCTGTTAGCCATTTGTATGTCTTCTTTGAAGAAGTGTCTGTTCATCAATGTTCTATTGAACTGAAAATGGAATGAAAAGAAACCAGGTCTGTTTCTACACAAAAGAGATCATGTTCTCAAGTAAAGAAGAGGAAAGACGAGCTTTGTTACTATGGTACGCAGGAAGATGTAGAGAGATTTGAAAAGGAGGTAGTAAGACTTTTCAAGTTGACATCCTCCTTTCCTTTGAATGCTTCCATTACTTTAATATTTTACCTAGCTATAGTTAAGAGTGGGCAATAAAGAGCTGACAGAGGCGGTGGGGAATTCAGAAGGCCTGGATTCTTAAATAATAGAGGATAAGGTAGGCATAGTTCTTATCATCCAGCTTGGATAGGAAACAGCTATATATGTTCAGGCAGTCACAACTTCTTAGTCTTATTTTTCTCTTGAATAACATGAGGATAGGATTAGACATTCTTTTCTGAAAGATCTAAGTTCTCAAGCTTACTCTGGCTGGATATCAAGTTTAATTATATGAATTTTATTGACAGTAATTTACATTTATTAAGTGCTTATTGTAATTTGTTCAAAATATGTTGCTATTATATAAATCTTCTTTGTTAATTCTTCAATTATCATCAGCAAACATTTACCAAACATTTACTGTAGGAGTGACACTGAAATAGGCCAAAGAAAAAAAGATTTTTTTTTTTGCTTCCTAATAAACACCATAAAGTAAAAGAAATCAACATTTTACAATTTAAAAATATTTACATTTTTATCATATACTTTTGAGACATGTTCAAGTGAATTGAACAAAGGCTTAAAAGCTATATGAGAACACATACCATGCTCGCTCATGTTTCCTCTCAGCCTAAATGCTCTGTGTTTTTTCCAATCTCAACCTACATAGGCAAGGTTCAATATTGTCTTCAATGAAGTTCTTCCTTGCCACAACAATCATCAGTACTCTTTTTACCCTACAAAATCCCTATTAAGTATGGCGCCATTTGACAGTTATTTTTATGTACAGTTGGCCTTGAACAACATAGGGGTTAGGGACACTGATGCCTACCCCCAGCAAATGCAGATGAAAATCTTTATATAACTTTTGATTCCCCAAAAGCTTAACTACTAATAGCTTACTGTTGACCAGAAAGAAGCCTTACTGATAATATAGTCAAATAATATATGTTTTGTCTATTACATGTATTATATACTGTATTCTTACAACGAAGTGAAAGAAAATATTACTAAGATCATAAAAGAAAAATACATTTATGATACTATATTATATTTATCCAAAAAATCTGCATATAAGCAGACCCACATAGTTCAAACCCGTGTTGAAGGAGTAACTGTACTTAAAACAAAACAAAAAACACACACACAAAACATTAAACTTTTGAGATAATCATAGATTCATATGCAGGTGTAAGAAATAATACAGAGAGATCCCATGTACCCTTTGCTCATGTTCCCTCAATGTTAATGTCTTATAGAACTACAGTATATTAACCAGGATGTTGATAACGATAACAGTCAAGACACTGAACAGTTTTATCACAATACCTCATTTTGCTCCCATTCCCATTTCCTCCTCCTAACCTTGGATCACTAATCTGTTTTCCATTTTTATGATTTTGTCATGTTAAAATTTTTGAAATTTTGCCATCTCAAGAATGTTACAGGAATGAAATCATATGGTATATAAGCTTTGGGGATTCACTTTTTTCACTCAGCATAATTCTCTATCTGCAGGGTCTGCTGTGTTATCACTCTTTCATTTCATTTCATACCATCAGGTGGTATATGTATCTCCTTTTTGTTTGTTTTGGTAGAGGTCTGTCAATTTTATTGATATTTTCAAAGTAACAGCTCTTTGTTTCATGGATTTTCTTTATTGTTTTTCTGTTTGCAATTTCATTACTTCTAATCTTTATTAATTCCATCTCCTTGTTTTAGATTATTTTGCTTTTTTTCCTCTGGATTCTTGAGGAGGGAGCTTAGATTAGATTGAGACTTTTTCAACTCTTTTCAAATGTGTACAGTTAGGGCTATAAATCTTCAAAGAACTACTTCAGCTGTGTCCCACAAATTTTGATACATTGTATTTTAATGTTAATTCAGTTCAACATATTTTTATTTCCCTTCAGATCTCTTTTTTGACCCATGGATTAATTAGAAGTGCTGTGTAGTTTGGAGATTTTCCTGTTATCTTTCTGGTATTGATTTCTAGTTTGACTCCATTTTGATCTGAGTATATGCTTTGCATGCTTTCATTGCTTTTAAATTTGTTTTTATGGGCCAGGATATGTTCTATCACGGTTTCCTATGGCCACTTGAAAGCATGTGTATTCTGCTGTTGTCTGTTGACATGTCCTATAAATATTGATTAAATTCTGTTGGTTGATGGGATTGTAGAAATTCTGTATCTTTGCTGATTTTCTATCTAGTAGTTTTATAAAATTACTGAGAATACAGTGCTGAAATTACCAACTATAACTGCAGGTTTTTCTATTTCTCCTTATAGTTCTATCAAGTTTTGCTTCATATATTTTGAGACTCTGTTGTTGGGTACATACACCTTTAGGTTGTTATGTCTTCTTGGTGGATTGATCCTGTCATCATTATGTAACGTCCCTCTTTGTCTCCAGTAGTTTTTTGCTCTGAAGTCCATTTTATCTGATATTAATACAACCATTCCTGCTTTTTTAATGTTTTTACATTGTATACATTTTACCATCCTTTTATTTTCAACCTATGTTGATGAAACTGAAGTTTCTTGTAAATAACATATTGTTGGCTTAGTTTTGTTTTGTTTTTGAAATCCGCTCTGCCAGTGTCTTTTAATTGATGTATTTAAATCACTTACATGTAAGGTAATTATTGATGTTAGGGCTTAAGTTTGCCATTATTTTTTTGTTTCCTGTTTTTCTTTTCTTACCGTCTTGTGGGTTATTTGACCATTTTTTAGGATTACATCTTGACTTATTTATAGTGCATTCGAATGTATCTCTTTCTCTCTCTTTAGCTTTCTTAGTGGTTGCACTTGGTATTACAATATGTATAGTCTACTGGTATTGATATTTTCCCTACTTTCACATAGGTCCCTTTACCCTCTACACTTTTAAAATTTAATTTTATTTCCTCTACACGTTAAACTCCACAAGAGATGGTATTATAATTTTTGATTCAAGCACCAAGTATGATTTAAGAAATTAATGAGAAATAGGATGGACTCTTATTATTTACCCCCCCCTTTACTCATTCTGATGTTCTTTCCTTTCTGAAGTTCCAAGCTTCTATTATCATTTCCTTTATGTTTACAGATCTTCCTTTTAGCCCTTTTTATTTTTAAAGATTTTATTTATCTATTTGATAGAGAGACAGACAGCAAGAGAGGGAACACAAGCAGGGGGAGTGGGAGAGGGAGAAGCAGGCTTCCCACTGAGCGGGGAGCCCGATGTGGGACTCGATCCCAGGACCCTGGGATCAGGGCCTGAGCCGAAGGCAGACACTTAACGACTGAGCCACCCAGGTGCTCCTCTTTTAGTCATTCTTTAATGGTAGCTTTGGTAGCAACAGATTCTTATACTTTTCCTGTCTGAGACTCGTCTTTATTTCCCTTCTTCCTAAAGGACACTTTTGCTGGATATAGGATTCAAGATTCTTGTTTTCTGTTGTTTTCTTTTAGGTTTTTTTCTTCCAGTACTTAAATAATGTGCCACTTCCTTCTGGCCTCCATGGTCTCAGATGAGAAATTCGATGTCATTTGAATTTGTGTTCCCACATGTGTTCTTTTTCTCTGGTTCTTTCAAGACTTTTTGTCTTTAGTTTTCTGTTTAGTTATGTGACTTGGAATGGACTTCTTTGGGTTTATACTATTTGGGATTCACTCAGCTTCTTGAATTTGTAAATTTATGTATTTCATCTCATTTCTTTAAATAACCACCCCCCCCCAATCTCTCTTCTCTCTTCCTAAAATTCTAGTAAGAACTTTTAACTCTTTTATTATTGTCCCACAGGTCACTGAGACTCTGTCTCCTTTTTTTTTTTTTTAAATCTTTTCCCTAGTCTTATCTCCTCTCTGCTGTTCAGATTAGGTAATATCTTTTGATCTGTCTTCAGATTCACTGGTTCAATCCTCTGTCATATTTAATTTATTAGTGATTATATCCACCAAGATTTTCAGTTATTGTATTTTTCAGTTTTATAATTTCCATCCTTTATTATAACATTTTTTGCTAAGATTTCCTAGGTTCTCTTTTAAAGAGAATTCAATTTTGTTGCTGAAGCACTGTTATGATGGCTGCTTTAAAATCTTTGTCAGACAATTCTCAAATCTGAATCATCTTAAAGTTGTCCTTTGTTGACTGTCTTTCTCTTTCATGTTGTGATTGTCCTAGTTCTTTGTATACCTAGGTATTTTGGATATTATGAGACTCTGGATTTAATCTTTTTTTTTTTTTTTTTTTTAGCAGGAAGACCCCCTGTGTAGTGTGAGGACTGAGTGAGTGTGTATTGAGTGTGTATGTTTAGCTTCCCATTCAGCCCTGCTAACAACATTCCACCAAAATCGGACACTGACACTCTGTCTCAATGCAGATGAGTGGTGTAGAAGTTCAGTTCCTCCCTGGTCCTACTGACATTTCCCAAGAAAGTGGGGCACCAACTCATTCTGCTTTTTGCCTCTGAGTAGAGTGTAAGATCAGCTTCCTGTTGGGCCCTACTGACACCAGGGAAGGAGAAAGCAGAGGGCTGACTCACATTGCTTTGTTGCTACAGGGTGGAGAGCAGGAGATCCATGTTGGGCCCCTCTGGCACCAGCTGGGGAGAGGGGAGAAAAGAGAGTGCCAACTAGCCCCAGGGGTGGCAACTCAGCTCCCCATGAGGAGAGTACAGGTGATACCTAGTATTGACCAGTCCCACCTCAGGTTACCCTAAGTCTCACTGATGCTGGGCAGAGGTAGAGGCTTAGCTTGCTGCTGGATCACATTGACACTATCCTGGCAGAGGAACCAGAACACTACCTGCTTTTGCCTGGTGGGGAATGGAAGACCAGCTGCATGCTCAGTACTGCTGATACTACCCCAGCAAGGAAATCTGGTTTCTGCTATCTGCCGTGTTGGAACACACTACTTGCTTCCAAGGGGTGGTATGGGACCATTGGAGCTTGACTAGAGTAGGTGGATACTGCCAAAAAGGCTTTCTGTTATTATATCTTCCTTTTCCTGATCCTTTGGATAGAGGAAACAAGCTTTTCTCAAAGCTTTTCCCTATCTACTGGCTGTTCCAGGTTGGTGATTTCTGCAGTACCCCATCTAGGATATATGGGAGGCAATAAGAAAAGTCACTGCCATATCATTCCTCAAGTACCAAGGTCTCGAGATAGTCTATTTTCTTCTACCTTTTAGAGTCTTCCTCTGCTTGTTTGTTGTGTTATATCCAGGGTGTTTTAGTTGTAAGTCGGAAGATTTGCAAGGAATACTACTACTATTTCTTGGCAGAACTAGAAGTCCCTCTGTTTTAAGTAATTTTAAACAAATTAATCTGTACTCTCCATTAGCTCACAATGTCTGACATGTCTTGGTATCTTGGTATGTGCCTTACATAATTCTTCTCACATAATGGGCCCCTAATAAATGTCTGGTGAATGCTCCTTGCATGAAGATATATGCATCCCCTAAAATGGTCTGTTTGTAGTCTCAAGCATACAAAGGGTGCCTAGGTCAGCTATAAGAGTTGAAGGATATCCTCAAATGGTAAAGGAGAAAGGCAGCAGCTCATCTGCATGGATGGCATTACTTTTCTGATCTCTGATATAACATACATATGGATTGGTCATTGCCTTCCAAGCTAAAAGACAAAGTTTTGAACCCCTAAGTGTGGATTCTTAAGTGACTGTATTCAGCTTAGATTTGCCAAAGCCATCTTAGGTCCTCACCTCCTTGAACTTGAAGCATCTAATTCCAGCAGGGCTAAGCCAAAGTGTTTTTAACTGAGATTATGTTGCCAGCACTATGGCATCCAGTTCTTCTCAAAAATTCCTTTAAGGTTAGATGATATCATATATGGGAGAAAATTTAGGACCTAAATCTTTGCCAAATATTTCTCTAATTTCATAATTGATATTGTGGACTCCTTACTCTAAGATATTACCTAGAACCTGTCTATTCACCCTATTAGCAGTCTAAGAACTAATGGATTTCAAATTAGACTTCATGGACAACTGGCATCCTGTAGCATTACTATGTATTAAAATAATGTATTACAAATCATATTATTTCAACTGATTTGGAGACAGTTATTAGTATAAAAATAATAAAACAAGACACTCATTTTCCTCTATTAAGTCAGAATTTTTAGTCTTAGGTATTTAATACTTAAGATTGTTAAGGCAATGTTGGGAGGGAAGAGTCTTCAGGAATTTGATTCATTTTTAATCTCTTAGTCTTGGAACACAGAAACTCTGAGAGACCAATACAAAAAAGCATTCAAGTGATTTCATGGGTGTCTCTGAGGAATGAATTCATTATATGCCATAAAGAAACAGCAAATCATTGGTCATATTTTTATAAATTAGAGTCATGACCTGAAAGTTAATTCTATTTCTCATGTAATTCTATTATAATCACACTTGTTCAGCCAATACATATAAGGCTTGATATATAGAGTGAGCACTTGCTTATTTCTCAATCCAGCTGGCAAGGCAAAAATATATTTGGTTTTTAAGCAAGTGCAGGCCTGTAAGTCGGCAGTTCCTAATGTGTAGTTACAATGCCACCTAGTGGCTACACAGGGATTATCGTTTAAAGATCGTGTTCATAAAGGAGCAAATCCAGAATTTCCTGTTACCAACAGATTTGCACTTACTTGGAAACCTTATTGATTCCAAAAGCCACTTGTTGGTTCAGAGATGCAATGATTTTGTCTTTCTTCTTAATCTGCATTTGGTTTTCTTGCCACCGAAAAGTCACTGTTTTCAACTGTCTTTTGAAATCCTGATCAATGAAAAATATTATTTCATAGTAAATTCTGTTCAAGTCACCATATATTAAAAGAAAAAAAATGGGTTCTTCAAAAAAAAAGAAACTACCATTAAATTGAACATTTCAACTACTTCTTACTGGTTTCAGATAGAATGGCAAAAGTACTTACTTCACATTGATAGTGCAATTTATAAAGCTGCCGCTGCCGAGCAAGCTTTTCCTTCTCAGTTTCTCCATATTCTGCAGTTACTTTACTGGTTGAGCCCTAATGAGCAAATGGAATATGCATGCCTTATTTTCCTCTAAAAAAACACTAATTCTTTAGTTAAAGGGGATTTAAAGTTGCCATCTAACTCCTACTCATGCTTTATGTCTCAATGCAAACATCACTTCTCCGATTAGTGCAGATAAACCCACCTCTCCCCAATTACAGCAATCACTGAACAATCCCACAGTTACTTGTCTACAGCGACTACTACTGGATAACATTATGTGCATGCTTACCATATTTTTAAGCTTTTTTTGGTAATGCCTTTATTGTCGTAAAAACCGTATAAGGTAGGCACTTATTATTCCCATTTTAGAGATGATAAAACTGAGTTAAGTAACTTACCAAGGTTACACAGAAAGTGGAGAAGCCAGAATTCTAACTCAGGCAGCCTGAAGTGCCCAAACACTTAATTATTGCTCAGTACCACCTTAGCTTAATATTCAACTTCTCCACTGGATTGTAAACACTATGATCACAGGGACCATGTCTTAGCATAGCTCTTGACAAAAAGCATGTGCTAAATGTTTTTTGAATAAATGAGGGCATAAACATTTTCCAAAATGTGTGTCATATTTTTATTGTATTTTGGAGTTCTCATAACTATTGAATGAAAACCAAAGGCCCCATATTTAAACTTTAGTCTGAAATCCAAAGCTGAGACTATGTCATTTCAGTTAAAATATAAGTATTCTATTATTATAATTGGAAAGGGAAAAGGAGATATGACAATTATCAGCCAGGGAATCATTTTTACTAAATGTACCCTTAGACAATCAATATTCCTACATACTATGGAATAGGTTATCATTAAATTACTTTTTCATGAAATTATCATTAAATTACCTTAGTATAGAATTCTCATTTAAATCAAGTGATTTAAAAAAAAAAAAAAAAGTCATATGCTTTGTCTGATTTAGTGTTCTACTGAGCACTTAAATCACTTTCACATATAGGTACATCATGCCCAAAGTGACCACTACTAGGAAAGGAACCAAAGGAAAACAAAACAAAACACTGTTGTACATTAATATTTTTGTAGACATGTCATGTCTACAACCAGTTTAATTTTTTAAAAATGAAAGTACCTTTGTTTTATAAAACTCTTTTTCTCAAAATTAAATCAATGGGATTAAGCCAAGTTTTTTTTCCCTTGTGGTATTTGAAAATCTTTCACAAGGAACACATTTGTGATCAACACTGCCTAATAATTAAAGCCAGGAAATAGTCTGAGGGCTAAAGAGAAAAATTTCAGCTCCTAAGGTTCTTTTTCCCCTCTACCAATCCTGTCCCTCCCTCTTCCTGTTTTTATTTGCTCCTCACAAATACAGCCCAGACCACTAGGCTAACATGCTGTTCAAAGAGTCATGGCAAAAACAAAGGTTAACAACTGTTTCTGGAAGAACGAAGGCAGGGCTGTACCCTTTCCGATCAGGCTTACCTGCTCTATCATGTCCAGAATATGCAATTCATCCAGGCTATAGAACTTGTCTTCAGTTGCAGAATCCTCTTGAATATCACTTGCATCATCTTTCATAAATCCACTGACTGGGTGTTGATTTGCTTGCTCTTTCTTCAACTGCTCTTCCTTTCCTATCATAGTTGGGCTACAGTGGTGACATAATCAGTGTAATTTTTTATAATGGTTGAGTGTTTTTCATCTAAGCCATTGCTTCCCAAGTTAATACTGTACTGGTCTCATGAAATGTTCAGCATCAGAAGGGTTCATGGCCAAAGAAAGTTTAAACAGTGCTCATATTATGTATTTCTCTTGACAATTCATAATGAATTTATTTAACATATATGAAATAGCACTCATTCGAGGTACTATTCTGTTCATCCTAATGTTTTCAAGAATTATGAGACCATGGAGTTTATTTTTCAAATTATAATAATTAACACCAGTTACTTTTAGGGAAATAATACTTTGGGAAATATTGATAAGCATCACATCTGCTATATTATTTTATCATCTCAGCATTCTTGACAAGTAGGGTGGTTTAATCAATTTCATTGCTTAGGTCCAGTGTACATTTAGATAGAGGGCTGCAAACAGCAACATAAAGTAGATTTAAAAATGGAGGTTTCTTTGGTAATAGGACTTAAAAAAAAGAAACTGCAGTGATAACATGGATTTTAGTAACTAGAAAACTACTAAAAAAAGAATGAAAATACTGTAAGTGCAATGACAATTAAATCATTTCTATACCTATGTCTAAAAATGTAAATGCATGCTACTATCCTTTCAAATTGGCCTACTACTTATAAATTTCCTTCTTAATCTCATTAAATGGTAACAATAAATAGTACTTTTACTTGTAACATGACATAAATGACTTGATTAGTGAATAGAAAGAAAATACATAACTCTAGGATGCATTATTACTTCTTTTAGGCACTGAGACCTAGAAAACAATGGCATCTAATGCTTGCAGAGTAACTTGTAAAACACTATAAAATAGTCATTAGGTATCACTAAGGTATTCTAGAATGACTCAAACATTTTGGAAAGTTCAATGAAATCAATTGCTTGTGTAGACCACTGGTTCCCAAACCCAATTAATTTTTCAAATTATCTGGAGTTTTTTTTAAATTATTATTTTTGCAGGTACCACGACAACTCTAAGTATATAGAAGAATTTGTATTTTTGAAAAGCTCCAGAAGATTATTCCTAAATTTTTAAAGTTTAATAATAGCATTGTGATAATATAGGAAAATGCTCCTATCAGTAAGAGATGCAAACTGAAGCATGTAGAGGTAAAATTACATGAAATTTAGGATTGAAAACACTTCAACAAGGAAGAAAATGTTAAGGGAAGAATGAAGCAAACATGGAAAAACACTGTAATTATTGAATCGGGATGCCAGTTACATATATTAATGTAGATGCGTATTATTCTCTTTACTTTTATGCATATTTGAAAATTCTCATATGAAAACAAAGGTCCCTGGGTAATTTGATGATCATCCAGGTTTGGGTCTACACTGTAGGTAAAATAAGCAAAATGATTGATAGCACTGTTTCACTCTTCAGTAAATTATTTTTATGGCACCTAGACCTGGCTTGAAAAAAGCCAAAATCAAAAAACTATTGCTCTAGTATTGTTTTGCTCAACTTGCTGACTTGACAGAGAACATGAAAACCCATCTTGGATGATGAACCATTTACTTACCAAGTAGATCACGCCATTATCAGTGAGAAAATATCAACTACAAGTGATGACTTTAAAGTTAAAATATGTTCTTGCTACCATTTTAAAGATATCTTAATAATTTATGTCCTCACAGTGAGTTCTCTAAAGTTACCGATTTTCAATTAACAAACTTTTTGGTGGGTATATCTTAATAATTTATGTCCTCACAGTGAGTTCCCTAAAGTTACCGATTTTCAATTAACAAACTTTTTGGTGGGTATAATGAATCTCTTCATTGTCTCCCCTACTTCCATCCTCTACTACATTGTCATCAATCACATAGTTGTACAAATAACAGTGATCTTCAGACATTAAAAGGTTGCCAGTAAAGGTTCAAAATTCATAGTTAACAATTGGGATTAAAAACAACAACAAGCTGTGGGTTAAACAAACCAAATCAAAATAAACTCTGCCATAAAAGAGGTCATTAGGACAAACAATGATCTGTTCTTTAAGGTTAAATCTTACCTAAATTAGATTTGGCTAACCACAACCTAGACTATATTTTAAAAGATTTTACGCTGGATCCAAATTAGTCTTTGAATAAAAAAGCAGTTAGTACTATGTGACTCTTGAGTAGCCTTATATAAAAACAGTGAGAGATTCTTTCTCCCAAAGTAAATGATAATTTACTTTTTATCACTCTGTTAAAAAGTGACAAGTTACTAAGACAAGGGATTGTACCTTCTTCTTTTAGAACACTTTTCAAGGCAAGGCTGTGTCATACCGGCAACGCACACTTTGAAAATAGTAAGAAAAACTGAAAAATTAAACCAATACTTACACTTGTTCTTCTTTTGATTCCTTATTCTGAAAAACAGCATCAAGAATTAGTAATCTATATCAACTTGTCTGTACAGCATAGTAATATCAACTTGTCCGTACGGCATAGATTTAGATCAGTGTTTCTCAAACTTTTTTGACCACAATCAAAATAAGAAATATATTTTACGTCATGATGTAAATGCACTTATATATAGATCTTTGTACTAAGTATAAAACTGAAATTTAAGTTCCACTAAATAAACTTTACCCATAGTATGTGTTAAATGGACTGCATGTCTGTGCCTCTCCCAAATTCATATGCTGAAACCCTAATTCCCCAATGTGATGGTAATTGGAGGTAGGGCCACTGGAAAGTAATTAGGTTTAGATGATGCTCTGCAGTCCTCATGATGGAATTAGCGCCCTTATAAGAGAGCCCAGAGCTAGATCTCTTGCTCTCGTGTGTGCTCTCTTTCTCTCTACCATGTAATGATACAGCAAAATGCCATCTGCAAACTAAGAGGGCCCTCACCAGACACCAAATCTGCTGGCACCTTGATCTTGGACTTCCCAGCCTCTAAAACTGTGAAAAATAAATAAATGTTTGTTGCTTAAACCACCCAGTCCATGGTAGTTTGTTATAGCTGCCTGAACTAAGACACTATGTGATGAATTCTGAAGCTTTTTTTTATTCCTATTAATTCTATTTATTTTATAAAATGGTAGTTGTGACCCACTAAATTGATTTTGTAATCTACCATTGAGTCATGAGACAACTTAAAAATTATTGATTCAGATATTGGAAATAAGTACTGGGGCTGAGTTTGCACCTACTGATAATCTTGGGACAGAGTATGTGTAATTCTCCTTTATGGAATACTACTAACTACAAGAGTTCTTGAAAATCTACACATAAGGTAAAAGCAAACTGATATATTAAGAAATCTTATAGAAAAAGTGTCAGGGAGATCACAATTAGAAGGAAAGGTTAAAAAACCCTAAATTTTAAGTTCATTAAAGTAAAACTATAAAGGCAACATACTACATACAGGTAGTATCAATGACAACACATACTAATTAAGAGTATTAATTACTTTTATACATTACCCTTCTATTAAGAGTATTAATTACTTTTATATAAATTAGAGTATTAACTTCTACTACCACCTCTTATTTACAAGAAACTTCAGGGTCTTCTTCCCCAGATTCCATGATGTACTTACAAATTTGTTTTGTTTATTTCTATATACTAAATGGATTTTTGCATTTCAGTGTCTGATGAATGTCCAGTGCCAATCTGATTTTATGATTTAGAATTATCAACTCCTACCTTGGTTCCAGTTTACCTGAATAACTGATTGGAAAGACATCTGGTTGTTAATAATGAATACCTAGTATAGGTGAATAGTTTCTGAAACTTTTAGCTCTTCTTATAACAACTTCTTGTCAACACACGCATCAGCCTGTTCTACATGCATCTCAGCAACTTCCCCTCTGTAGAGAGCACACCCAATTTGAAGGGCTAGATTTATTTCCTGCCATGTTTCTTTTTTTCCCAAAGGCTTCATCACAAAGCCTTCTATTCTTCTGCCATCTGCTTTATCTCCCTTTTCTATTCTTAACCCTTAATTCCCCTGGGTGGGAAGTGGGAGTAGGAAGGAGGATCTAATTAACTCCCAAAAGAGTTATTTATAATTTGGACATATTAGAAGCTGAATACAAAATCCTAAATGAAGAAAGAGTAACTACAAAGTCTCTTTATCTACTAGTTACAAGTTATCACTACTGTTCCCTCTATTTGCTATACAAATTTTACTTTTTCATCATATTCTTCCAGAGTCCCTGATAGATCTTTGTAGGACTTCAACTAATGTTAGGTAGAGATATTGCAGAACAAACCATTAACAGAGGACACAACTTCATTCATAGGGACTTTGTTCTTACTCTGTACAACACAAGCTAATTTCTGTATGCTAGAATTTTTCATGAGGAAACTCCTGATTAGAGAATGTGATTGACTTAGCTTTTTAAAACTGGTTGCTTATATTATAACCAGACAATTCTTTGTACCTACAATAACAAAGTATAATAGGATTACTGTATGTGAAATAGTCATATGCAAAAATTTCAGCATTTTTAGGTCCTATACTTTAAAATTCAGATAAAAAAGATGTAAGATCTCTCTTCTAATGTCCAAATCTTATCTTGATAAAATTATCTTCAAAGTATCTCAACTTCTTCTAATAAAATAAATTGGAAAAAAAACTTAGGTTGTAAAAAATAACAAAAAACTTTCTGACATTTAATAAGACATTTTCTTTTTTTTTTTTTTTTTTTTAAATTTTTTAAGATTTTATTTATTTGCGAGAGAGAGAGAATGAGAGACAGAGAGCATGAGAGGGAGGAGGGTCAGAGGGAGAAGCAGACTCCCTGCTGAGCAGGGAGCCCGATGTGGGACTCGATCCCGGGACTCCAGGATCATGACCTGAGCCGAAGGCAGTCGCCCAACCAACTGAGCCACCCAGGCACCCTAATAAGACATTTTCAATATTACTAGCATGTGAAGTTTTGAGCTGTGTTTACATTTATTTCCAATTGTGTTAATTCCCTGTTTAATTTCAATTTGACATAAAAGTGGGACTTTCCACTGAACTAAAATTGAGAATCTGAGTAACCATATTTTAACTTTTTGGAAGAAAACTATATACCTTTTTGGAAGAGATAAACTATATCCCTTTGGTCTGGCAACTGTGTATTTCCTTGGCCAGCTTTATGTAGTATTAGACCTGGGATTTACTAATGTTTGGCAAAAATTTAAAAATGTCAGCTAAAATAATGGACCAGGTTGTGTTTTGTCATACAAGAATTGCCTAAAAGTAAGTCTTCTTATTTATCTTTTAAAAACATAACTTAATTTTCAAAATAACTTTTAAATGAAATGGTAAGTTATAATAAATGACGGTTATGATAAATATGAAAATGATATTGATATTTTATTGATCAGAGCATAAATAACCTTTATTTTACCCTTCACCTAAGTGTTCTGTAACTTTCCCTTCATTGTGTTAAATTTCATTTATGATTAAAATTTGTGTATACTTCCAAAAGACTAGATAACATGGGCTTACCTGATTATAGTTGGGCAAATACTCTGAGTTTATAATATAATCTACAGAGTACATCTAGATTTTAAGTGTATGTTTCAGGCCAGAAAATAAAACTTTTTTTTTTCCCCACCATAAAGTTTGCAAAGCATAATGCTTAGCTCTATGCTTGATAAAAACAAAAAACAAAAAAAACAAAACTCTTGAGTCCAAATCCATAGGAATCTACAAACATCAAGAGTGAACCAAAATGTAAATGAACTTTGGGTGATTATGATATGTCAATGTAGGTTAACCAATTGTAACAAATGTACCACTCTGCTGGGGGATGCTGATAATGGAGGAAGCAATTCATGTGTGGGAGCCAGAGATATATGGAAAATCTCTGTACCTTCCCTCCAATTTTGCTCTGAACAACAACAACAAAATTGCTCCAGAAATAGTCATAGTTAAATAAAAAATTAAGTCAAAAACAAAACAAGACTCAACTTTCCTTTGTAATTTTCCAAGCAATTAAGAGACTTTTTGCTAAAACTGTTATAGATAGTAACAAGAAGTTGTTTATTTTGTAACTGGCAAAACAAAAGGAATGAATGAAGCTTCTTGAATTTGTACCATTTTTGTACATTACTGCATTGGTGAGAGCCTTGGACACAAAGAAGAAAATCAAGATTTCTTAAGGTTTTGAAAAATGCTTCTGAATATATCACTAGAAATATGATGAGAAGCTGTTTTTCAAACACTGAGTAGGCATTTTTTAAATGAGAGTGGTATGCAGAAATTAATGAAATTTCCAAATACTTCAAAGTTTCTCATTTGTATATTTAAATGTATAATTGTGATTTAGGGAAGTGAAGTAGGACACACTGCGAGTTTAAATCATTCAGGATCTAATATATATAGACTTCTCTACAGCCACATATTCAATAAAACTATTGACATTTATAAGTCATTTATGTTATATGTCTACTTGAATTAATTTTAAGTTCTAACAGTGAATCCATGTATTAAATCAAAGTGTTCATAATTAGACATCCCTCTATTATAATGCTAATGCAGTCACTTACCTTTTTATTCTTAGTCTTTTTCTTTTTCTTTGGTTTACTCTTAACCTGACAAGAAATAAATCAATTAATATGCAATTCAAACTGCACAATAAGTTATTTTGCAAAATATATTTCCTCTAACCATGGAAATCTTTTATCTTCTAATATTATACATCACATTTTCTTCCTAGAATCTATAGAAAATTATTTTCATTTTCACTTTGATTTTAATCTCAGTCTTCTGCTCTTGAAAAAATCATTGATCTATAAAGGAATAACATATCAATGAATAGGCTATAGAAAAAAACCTCACAGATCCTCATTTGCATATGTACATGCATGAGCAACAAAGGAGGAAGGGACTTTAAAAAAAATCAACATATTCAAGTCCATCAGAGGAAAAATTAAGTCTGGGAATAACTTAGTGACCATATAATAACTGTTAAAGAAATACAGAGATTCCATCCTGCATGATTTTAATTCTACTCCTGTGCAAATGGCATTGAAATATCCCTGTTTTCTTCTTTCTCTCTTCTGTTCCCCATTATGCTTTCTTCTACTTTCTATTAACTTCCCATCACTCAGGATAAAGAAACATGTTCAGAAATCTAGCACAGTGCCTGGCACATAACCAGTGTTCAGTAAATGCTGGCAAAAATAAACGGTTAAGGCAGGAAAGATTTTGGAAGAAGTACTAGGGAAAGAACCATTCCAATTCAAGTTCTGTGTAAACACTATGATAAACATAAACTAAGATCATCTGAGATGCTGTAAGGACAGCACACGCAACAAACTAAAGGCCCTGATTAAGTTCTAATTTGAATATTAATGAGAGCTTATACTTCCTGGAGATCTTTAATAGATTCTGTTGAAGATTCACTGGGTATCGACGCTCCATCTTTATTCATTTCTGCTAACTGTATTTCAGGGTTTGATTTCACATTTATATTGTATTCCATGAGGGGTGGACTTAGTTCTTCTTCCTCATTCTGTAACTCTTCTATTTCAATACCTAAATGTTAAAAACAAAACACTCAAAATCGGGATGCATACAGTTTTAGCCTCAACACTATTATAAACAAACCCTCCTCCCCGGCCCCCCCACCATAAAACACCATCCCAGGAACAGAAATAGAAGACATCTTACTCTGTTCCATCACTAGATGAAAATGAAATGCCCATTTATCAATGACCAAATAGGTACAGATACTAGCCTAGAACCAATCAGTACAAACCCAAATGTTGATACTTTGTTATCTTAAGTAGGCTCTAAATACCAGTAAATACTGTTATCTTAAGTGACTCTAAATATTAGATATTCAGAACTTAAGTCGACTCTAAATACTAAGTTTTTGAGGATCCTGACATTGACCCTATTTTAGGATAATGAACATTTTTTATTTCTAACTTAAACATTTTTATTGTTTAAGTATAATTTTACTCCAAACAAAACCCATGGTGTTGTTTTCTTATGTATAATTTTACTTGCACAATATGAATTGCATTAAAAAAAATCCACAAGAGCACAAAAATGGAAATTAAAAAAATCAGCAATTCACCACCTGGCAAAAAGAGTATATAGTTTAACAATGCACAGTTAACCAGATCAAAGCTACATAAGCTAAAGAGTAGCATATACGAGCAGGTAAAGCAAGCAGGCAGACATTTCTGCCTGTTGAAGTATCCAATGTGTTAAAAAAAAGTTAACAAACTATGGGTAAATCCTGGAGCACATGCACTAAGACCAAAGCAGAGTAAAAAGGCTCATACTACATTCAGCTGACCAGTAGTAATTTGACCACATGATTTTCCAAGCTTATAACAAACAATTATAGTTTATCATACAGTTTATCTGACCAAGTAAAACGCCTGTAAGTATCCCCTAGCTGTCCCAAGTTGAAAGGTCATCTAGGCATTTTGTTTTTAAACATACTTACGTTGACTGCCTGTTATTGACTGTAGAGCAATTCCTATGATACATAAAGAAAAAATTTAAGATGTACAATTGCAAATGCAACCAAGAAAATATCTGACTAGGACTAAGAAAAGCCAGAAGATTTTTACGCTGTACCAATTAATTTTATTATTTTTTTTGCACCAATTTTATAACTGTAAAAACAACTAGCTTCACTCATGAATCCAGTTTAAACAAGGCATAATCTTTAGATTATAACATAAAGCTTATAAACTCCTGTTTAGAAAAGGAAAACAAAATTTTGATAGTTCATAATAGATAATGCCTAGAATATAAACACTTTAAAACAAGTAGCACATTCTTATAATTTAAAAAGTCTAAGGTCATGAAGTAATAATAGTCAATTATGAAGCAAACCTCCATTGAAAGTTTGAGCATTTTTTTAGCAATATGAATTACCCTGATCAGTCCTCCCTCTCTCTTGCCTATTAATAATTATTAAGCATCTACAATGCATCAGGCCCTATTAGGCTCTAGATATTGAATGGTGAAGAAATAAGACAACTTTACAGTGATTTAGTGGGAACAGTAGATATTAATCAAACAAATGAAAACAGCAACTGTAATAACTACTAGGAAAGAGATATAAGATACTAGGAAAGCCTCTATTAAAGAGACTTGAAGTTTTTCGGTCTACCTGAGAACTGCTTGAAATGCTTTGAATTTATTTAGTGCTCAAGTATTTCCCAGATATTACCTTTATTCTCGTTTGTTATGAAAAATCTCAAAGTAAATGTAAAAAAAAAAAAGTCTCTTATTTTAAGTCAAGGGTTCTTGCATGACTTTCTCATATCATCAAAGTCAGCATTCTCTTCTTTTATGCTCAAAGAAAGCTCTTAAAGGTTAAGCAGGAAAAAAAAATGGTATCCCAGAACCTTAGTAAAAGGACTATTATTGGGGCCTAGCAATTACCTCGGAAGAAAATCTGGACCGGTTCAACAATTACTGCAAACCTGGTAAGTTGTACGGTTACATAGCATCAGTGTGGTCATCAGTTGCTCAGTAGGTAATACAACTAATAACTTGGGGACCAGGAAAAGTAACCCAGAATAGCATAGTATGGGTTTCAGTGATGCTGACATGCCTTGAACTCCACTCCCCATGACGACAAATGAGAAGCTATCCAGGAATGTGGAAGAGGAGATATGAAGTCTTTCCCATATCAAGAGACAATGTCTGGGAATGGCTACTGCTGACCTTGGATAGTTGCATAAACATTATTTGATTTTTTTTTTTTTTAATTACCCATGGGCATGGCCAATGGATAGCTGCCAAACTTTTAAACTAAATGTCATGGTTCTGATAGAAAGGAGGAGAAAACATATACTCCTGCTATCTAAAAGGGTATCCTTGAAACACACAGTACCTGTATTCCATGGTTTTCCTTAATTTTATAGTAGTGATAAAACTCCTTTACTTAAAAATCTTCAACAATTCCTTTCTGAAAACAAAAACTCCTCGACATGTCAAGAGAAATCCTCTTGAATGTATTTTCTTTATTAACTTTCCCCTACTTTGATCTCAATAAGGCAAAACTTTTTAGTTCCTGCATTACAATGTATTTTTGTTTCTATACCTTTGTTCTTGTTTCCTTCTGAAATGTCCTTCTCCATCTTCTCCACTGGGCTAACTTTTACATGTCATTTAAGAATTCCTTAAATATTACACTCTCCAGAAAGCTTTTTTGGACTCTCTTAGGGTAGGATTCTGGAACATCTCTAGCACTATGATTTTTATTAGTTTCTTGATGAGTCTATCCTCCCAAGAATGTGAGCTCACTGAATCTCCTGCCTTAGCACTGTGTCTGGCACATGGCAGATACTCAGTGAAGGTTTACCAGCTGAAGTAAGTAATTATTTTGTACCTTGTTGATAGCAGGATAACATCCTCTGGATGATTTCTGGTACTGGTATGCCTAGGTAGATGGACAGTTGATGGTAATCGAGGGAGATATTCTCAATGGGATTCTCCTTCACTTTCTCAATATCCTCTTGCTTCATCCCAAGGCGCAGAAGAATATCTGAAACTTTTTTCCAAATTGAATTGAATTGTGACTCAGTGAGACCATTCATCAAAATCTCACTAAGGAGGATATCCCTGTATTTGCACAGCCTCAAGATGTCTGCAGACTTAGAGAGATCAGAAGATGGTGGTTCCATATTCCAGCCTTTTTTGGGTGCAGGGAATACATTCAAATGTTTTATGAGAGCTAAGAGGAGGTACAAGTCAAACTGTTTGGACTGTGGTAGCTCCTTGTTTGGGGGATAAAGCAGATGCCATGCTCCACCCAAAGGGTGATTGGTCCAAAGATGGTTGTAGTAGGGTTCCAGCACATTCTTGTGTATAAGAAGCTCTCTTTTCAAAAGAGGGGGTGGCATAGCCTCATCAAATATTTGCCGGACAATGTCAGTACCAGAAATGATAATTATATGAAGCAGGTGATAGAAATAATTATAATCAAGTTTGAAGATAGGCATTTCATCTGAAAATGAATTTTGAGAAGTCAAACATTCCGCATTAATGCTCTTTTTCTATGTGGTCTCTCGTATTACATCCTAAGCTCCTGTAGGACAGGGACTATTCCAAAAGAATGAAGTCGAACACAGTGCTTTGCCACAGCCAGTGCTCAACAAGCATGCTGCTGTCTAGCTCTCAAAAAATCCCAACAAAAAACAATATATTCCCAAGCAAAAGAAATCACAAAGACTAATCACCACAGAAGCCTTTCAACCATCCAGGGTTTTGTTCAAGTAAATGAGCTCTGGCAACCAAATGGCATAAAAAATATTAGGCCTTTGAAAATTCTGAAGATTGTCAAGAATGGTAACTGCCAGTGTTTAATTATACTTTATTTAAGCAACTATATTTTATTTTAATCAGCACTGTCCAGTAGAACTTTCTGTGATAAAAATGTTTTAGATTTGGTCTACTAGCCACTGAACACCGGAAATGCTGCTTTTTTGACGAACTGAATTTGAATTATATCTAATTTTTCTTAATTTAAATAGCTGCATATGGCTAGTGGCTACCATATTAGACAATACAGAACTATTTCAAAAAACATAAAGTGACCTAATGCCTTACTCTTCAAAGTGTAGTCCACAGGCCAGCAGTGGCATCGCTACAGGAGCCTGTTAGAAATGCAGAATCTTAGCATCCCTCCCGCCACCGCCCCTAACCCAGAGCTACTGAATTGGCACCTACGTTGTAACAAAATCACCAGATGATTTAAATATATGTTAAAGTTTCAGACACACTGACCTCATGATGATGTTCTTACCCTCTCAAAAAATAAATGACTAAGTTTATTAAGTTTATTAAGATATTTCATCAGTGAAATGGAATAAAGCATGAGAATGAACTACTTTGTATTTTTCTGGCTTAATATCACTTCCGAAGGAGGAAAGTAGACTGAGGTGAATTAGAAAGTAATAAGAACTTGATATATGATGGTGTATTTTTTGTATGAATACCCAAATACATATTTATCATAAAATGCAGCTTTATTATTTTATCCTTCATGATTCTATGTTTCAAGAAATTTTAAAACTAATATTCTGGTTTGATATACTTGACATACACCATGGAGGCAAGCAAGGTTACAAAGCAAATGACCCAAGGAGCTTTCTCTCGGCAGCCAAATAAGACACTGGCTGGGATCAAGAACATTCATTTCCCCCTAGCAAGGACGACTAACACCAAACTATTCTTCCATGGGACTAGGAGCCCTAAAGTATCCAAGTGCTGAGAGGCTGGCATTTCTTAGCATGCTCCTTAACAACTGGCACCTAAGTTTAGACTACATGGCCTTAAGCCCAAAATCTTCATGCCTTCCATTTAGCTCTATTAACAGGGAATGCACAGGAGAGGAGGCGTTGGTAGGGAACACCTGCTGGAGTCCAATCTCAGTGTGTAGTCACAGCTATATACACCAGACCTAGCAGACTTCTCTACAGGATGCCAAGGTAATATAAGACCCATTTACCTGCTGATTTCTGTCCATGAATTCCAGCCTATGCCAAGTGATGCTTACTTAGTGTAAACCCAAGCCCAATGAATGATAAACATAAACACATGGTTGTTAATGGCATGATACTGTACAGAGCAAGTCAAAACTTTTAATACAGTTTTTAAGAGGAGGCATAGAAGAATAAAACAGTACCTTTTGTACTAAATTTTAAACTGATCTTCGGCCTTATATCAGTATCAGTGATTTTCAGAGACATTAACTTTTTATAACTGCAAGTAGAAAAAAATTAAGTTACAGTTAATACCAAAGTCAATCAAGATTTCTGGCATCAGCATGGCTAAGTAAGTGAGCACTTTCTTCTCCTGGAAAAACTTAAAAACAAAGAAGAAAAAGGAATGAACAAACAAAACCCACCAACAATGACAACCCACACTGTCATTTTCATTGGAATTATGAGACAAACAGATCTGCTAGATTTATATCAAGAAAAAAAAAATCATGGGACTAGCTTATTCGTAAAAAGGCTGCATGGCAGCAGAAACATTGTAAAAAAACCCCAGCAAATCCGTAACTCCTTCCAGACCCCCCTCCAACATAACATCTTTCTACCAATCACTATTCCAAGGAAATTCAACTCATTCAATGACTAGTGATTTAAAAAAGAAAAAAACAACAAAAAAGGAACAACAAAGAAACGAGCATAACAGCAATACAAATAACTAGGAAAAAATGAGGTTAAAAGTAGCAAAATTTATTAAATAGACGAAACACTAAGTAAATGTTGCCATAAAATAGATGAAAAACTTGAGACTTGGCACTGAGATGAAATCTCCCATAGAAAACAAACAAAAATGGGACAATACCACCACAGAATGTTTGTTTAATAAGGACAGAGATTTTGGTGATGCTTGTTGTTAACTGTTTTATCTCCAGCACCATAACACTGCCAACCAACCACTACACTGGAAACATTTTTAACTCTAACAGTATGAAGTACTGGTGAAGATACTGAGCAAAAGGAATTTTGGTGGTAGGAGTGTAAATTGGCAAAACCACTGTGGGAAACAGTTCAGCAAAATCTAGTAAAGTTGGAAGATATGGACAGATGGCCTACCAGTTCTACTCCTAGGTATAAATTCTGGAAAACTTTCTGCACATATACATCTGGAGACATGTCCAGCCATGTTCATCATAGCACTGTTTGTTACAGCCATAATTCAGAAATAACCCATATATCTACCAGTGTAATTAAAGTAGTACAGCCTTACAATAAAATTATAGCAATGAAATGGAAAAACTGTAAGAATGCATCACACAAATAGTATATAGGTAAGCATAAAAAAACATAAGTATCAATAACTACAGCAAATTTATATGGAATACACATTCCAATTTAACAACAGACATTGTCAAGTTGGATATAAAGAAGCAAGACCTATGCTGTCTATAAAAACTCTCTTTACCCCACGTCCGGCTCCCTGCTCACCGGAGAGCCTGCTTCTCCCTCTCCCTCTGCCTGCCACTCTGCCTACTTGTGCTCTCTATCTCTCTGTCAAATAAATAAATAAAATCTTTAAAAAAAAAAAAACAAAACTCTCTTTAAATACAGACATATACAGGTTGAGGTAAATAAATGCAAACAGATATACCATGCATATATTAATCCAAAGAAGATAAAAATGACTAACAGGTACATGAAAAGATGCTCAACATCACTAATCATCCAGAAAATACAAATCAAAACTACAATGAGATATCACCTCACACCTGTTAAGATTAGCTATTATCCAAAACACAAAAGATGATGAGTGTTGGCCAGGATAGGGAGAAACAGGAACCCCTTTGGTGGGAATGTAAACTGATACAGCCACTATGGGAAACAGTATGGAGGGTCCTCAAAAAATTAAAAACAGAATTGATCCAGCAATCCCACTTTTGGGTATATATTATATATCCAAAGGAAATGAAATCTCTAGCTTGAAGAGATACCCATATCCCCATGTTCACTGCAGTATTATTTACAATAGTCAAGACATGAAAACTATAAATGTCTAACATGGATGAATGGATAAACAAAATATGATTTACACACACACACAGGAATACTATTCAGCTATAAAAAAGACGGAAATCCAGCCATTAGTGACCACATGGATGAATCTGGAAAGCATTATGCTAAGTGAAATAAGCCAGATAGAGAAAGCCAAATACTATAGGATATCACATATATGTGGGAGCTAAAACCCCCCAAATTCACAAAAACAGGAAGTGAAATAGTGGTTGCCAGGGATGAGGGTATGGGGAAAATGAGTAAGGGGGTCAAAGGGTACAAACTGGGGATCCAATTCCAGTGTACAGCACAGTGACTATAGTTAACAATACTGTTTGTATACTCGAAAGTTGCTAAGAAAGATTTTTTTTTTTTTAAGATTTTATTGATTTATTCTAGGGAGAGAGAGAGAGCATGCATGTGAGCAGGGGGAGAAGAAGAGGGAGAGGCAGAGAGAGAGAATCTCCAGCAGATTCCATGCTAGGCACAGAGCCCGACATGGGCCTTGGTCTCATGACCCTGAGATCACAACCCCAGCCGAAACCAGGAGTCTGACGCTCAACTGACTGGAGCCACCCAGGCGCCCCAGAAAGTTGATCTTAAAAGTTCTCATCACAAACACACATGAAAAATGTTAACACATCCATCACCTCACACAGTTAACTAACCTTACTGTGGTAATCATTTCACAATACATATACGTATATCAAATCATCACTTTGTATACCTTAAACTTATATAATGTTATATCTTTAAAAAGCTAGGAAAGCGGCACCTGGGTGACTCAGTTGGTTAAATGTCCAACTCTTGATTTCATCTCAGGTCATTATCTCAGGGTCCTGGGATCAAGTCCTGTTTGGGCTCCACACTCAGCAGGGAGTCGGCTTGAGATTCTCTCCCTCTCCCACTGCCTCTCCACCCAACCCTCCCTCTCCCCGCCACCCTGGGCTCATGCACACTCTAATAAATAAATCTTAAGTTTTTTTATTTTTAAGACTTACTATAGGGAAAAAAACCCAGCAGCAATATGGAAAAAATAAATAGATCATGACCAACTGTTATTTATCCCAGGAAAGCAAGGTTGGTGCCCCATCTGGTCTGATAACAGCATTTCAAAATAAGTGAATGTAATTCAGCATATTAACAAATTAAAGAATAAGAAGAAAACCATATGATCATCTCAACGCATGCAGAGAGCATTAATTCAATACCCATTCATGATCAAAATTTTCAGAAAACCAGGAAAACAAAAGAATTTCTTCAACCTAAAAAAAGCTCAACTATAATCTACAGCTAACAACATACTAAATGGAAAAAAGTGGTCTTCTCTCTAAGATCTAGAAAAGGCAATGATGTCTACTCTTACCACTTGTATTTAACATTGTACCAGAGGACCTAACCACTGCAGTAAGTAAAGAAAAATAAACACAAAGTATATTAATTGGAAAAAAGAAATAAAGTTGTCTTCAGCCACAGATGATATGATCATCTGTAGAAAACCTCAAAGAATCTACAAAATGCTATTGGAATGATTAAATACCAAGTCACAGAATACATGTTCAGTATATACAATTCTATATAATAACTAGAAATTAAAATTTTAAAAATATCATTTGCAACAGCATAAAAAAACAAATAAATAGGGACAATCTGACAAAATATTTACGATAGTGTACACAGAAAACTATACAACATTCCTGTGCAACATCAAAGAAGATATAATTAAATGAAATTATAGTCCATGTTCATGGATGGGAAACCTCAATATTGTTAAGAGCAAATCATTCCTAAATTGATGTACGGAGTGAACATAATTCCAATCAAAATCCCAGCAAAAAGTTTGAAAAATTTTATAAGGTATTTCTTAGATTTATTATAAAACAGCAAAGGATCTAGAACAGAAAAAAATAGTTTTGAGAAATAAGAACAAAGTTGAACTCACACCACCTAATTTCATAAGATAATACAAAACCATAGTAATGAAGATAGTGTGGTATTGGTAAATGGACAGATAAATGAATGGAGCACAAAAATGAGTTCAGAAGGACAATATATATAATCTATAGATTACATATATGTATATAGATGTGACAGAATGAACCTTGACCCTTATTGTCACACCATATGCAAAAATTAACTTGAAAATGGATTATAAATCTAAATGTAAAACCTAAAACTTCTTAAACTGTTAGAAAAAATATAGGAGAAAATCTTTGATATGGGGGTGGAAAAATTTTTCTTAAAAACACAAAAAACATTAAGCATAAAAGAAACATAAGACTTCACTGAAATTATTAATTTGTGCTTTTTGAAAGATAAGAAAATAAAGATATTCCATGGGCTAGGATAAAATATTTTTAAAATACATACTAGATAAAGAACTTTTATCTGGAATATACAAAGAAATCTTATAAGTCAAAATAAGACAAACAATCCAATGAAAAAAATGGGCAAAAAATTAGAATAGATAATTCAGCAAAGAAGATATATGGGTGGCAAACACATGAAAAGATATTCAACTTCATTAGTCATTAGGCAAATGCAAATTAAAACCACAATAATACACCACTACACACCTGCAGAGAAACTAGAACTCTCCAATATTGCTGGTGAGAATGGTAAAATGTACAGCTGCTTTGAAAACCATTTGGAAGTTAGTTTCTTTAACCTTAAACATATACCATATGACTCAGTACTCTTGCTCCTAGGAATTTGCACAAGAGAAATGAAAGCATATGTCTATACAAAGAGTATATATGTGAATATTTATAGCGGCTTTATTCATAATAGCCCAAACCAGAAACAACTCAAATGTCATCAACTGTTGAATGAATAAATAAGTTGTGGTACATCTATACAATGGAAGACTACTCAGCAATAGACAAAAATAAACTAGTGATACATGCAATAACATGGATGAATCTCAAAAGCATTATGCTAAGTGAAAAAGTTCAGATGCAAAAGACTTTCCTACTAAAGGACAGTAAAAAGCAATACTATCAGAAAAGATATTATATAAGTGGTTACCCAGGTATAGAGGTTGGGAGAGGGGAATGACTACAAAAGAGATTTGGGGGAAATTTTGGGAAGATAAAAGTATTCTGTATCGTGATCATGGTAGTGGTTACCCAACTGTATACATAGAAACTCATTTAAATGTTTACTTCTAAAGAGTTAATTTTACTGTATATAAACTGTAGCTTGAAAAACCTGACCTATAAAAAGAACTTCAGTGTTTAGAAATGCATTTATAAATGGCACTTTTATAAAGAAGAGCAAGAAAAGGATGACTGTGATGGTTGGGATAACAGTTACCTAGGGAGAAGATGAGGAGTTGGGGAGACAGGCACAGTGAGTGCTTCTGGAGTGCTGGCAAAATCCTATTAACTTGGGTGGGGATATGGGGCGCCTGGGTGGCTCAGTCGTTAAGCGTCTCCCTTCGGCTCAGGTCATCATCCCAGGGTCCTGGGATCGAGCCCCGCATCGGGCTCCCTGCTCCGCGGGAAGCCTGCTTCTCCCTCTCCCACTCCCCCTCCCCCTGCTTGTATTCCCTCTCTCGCTGTGTCTCTCTCTGTCCAATAAATAAATAAAATCTTAAAAAAAAAAAAAACTTGGGTGGGGATACAAAGGTGTTTGCTTTATGATAACTGTTAAACTCTGCATTTGTATTTTGTGAGCTTTTCCTTATATATATTTTAGTAACAATAAAGCACCATCCTGTTATTCATTCATAAAACCCCATGAAGTAGCTCTTCCAGTTTGGGTACTGAGATCCGGTTACGAGAGGATTCTCCCACAGAAAACAACTAAAGAACCTGGGCGCAGCTCCCTGAGGCACTGGAGAGTAGAAAGAAAAGACCAACTCTGCTGAGAGAGTACATGCTCAGGGGAGAGGAGGAGAGGGCTGGATGAAATGTTGGTAAGTTCACCTATCTTTTTGAGCTTTTAGCCTGGGGCTAGGTATAGCCTCGTGGAAAACAAAAGTCTCCTCGACTGCAGGAACCAGAAAATTGAAGCCTGGGAACCATGGCTACTGAAGAGAGCGGGGGAACCCCAAAAGAGTCAGAGAAGAGATCCCCAATTGTTTCTAGCCAGACCTCTGACTGCCGAACCACACATGTATGGAACAGACTCAAAGCAGCTCAGGTGAAGGCAAAAGATCCGAACTGAGACTGGAACCACCATCCCCCAAAAAAGAGTTCACAGTTCATATCCAAGTTAATTGACTGTCAAAATAAAAGTAACATACCCATTGCAGAATAATGGAATTCAGAACCTCTACATCTGTCATATATTCATTGGGTACCAGCTATATGTCTGGCACCCATATGGCATTATGCTATGCACTAGGAATATACTAGTAAGCAAGATAAAGTGCTTGCCTTCAAGGAGATTACAGTCAAATGGAGAAGATAGCCAAGAAAGTATAATAAAACTTAGTACAGTTGACCTTTGAATTGAACATGGGTTTGAACTTATACATAGATTTTTTTTTTTTTTTTTGGTAAATTCAGTATAAATGTATTTTCTCTTTCTTACAATTTTCTTAATAACATTTTCTTTTCTCTAGCTTTTTTTTAACAATACAGTATATAATACATATACAAAATATGTGTTAGTTGGCTGTTTATGCTATCAGTAAGGCTTCCAGTCAACAACAGGCTGTTAGTAGCCTGTTAAGTTTTGGGGGAGTCAAAAATTACATGCAAATTTTTGATTGTGGGGGGCAGGGAGGGTCAGCACCCCTAACCCCTATATTGTTCCAGGATCAATAGTAAATTTTTTGATAGAAGAAGTAAAGGAAACATGTGATAGATACACCTAACCTAATGTAAGTAAGTCTTTCCAAAAATTTTAATCAGGCAAAGCCAAAGGAGTAGAGTATCCAAGCAAGGCCTGGAGGTCCAATAGATGGCATACCTAAGAATTAAAAGAAGCTTGGTATAGTTGGTGCATAAACAGAAGAAAAGAATGACGAAAGAGGACACTAGTGAGTGCAGCAGGAACAAAGTCATCTAAAGAGCCAACCGAAGAAGTCTGAACTAAATTAAAAGCAATGAGAAGCCTCTGAAAGATTTTTAAACAGAGAAGTGATATAGTTCAATTTTCATTTTTGAGAAGTGTTCTTGATGGCTATGTAAACAATAGAAGTGAAGAAAGGTAAGGCTAAGGACAAAAGGCCATTTAGAAGCTGTTTCAGAATTCCAAGTGAGAAATAATAACTTCATTTAGTTTAATGCAAATGTAGGGGCAGAAGTAAGGAGGCATTTACAACATTTTCAAGAAGCTGAATTGACTGGACTTTAAAAAATTACAGAGCAGTGTTGGGAAGAAAGATTGCAAGTCCATTTGTGGGCATGCTGAACTACAGATATTTTGGGAAAAAAGAAGTGGAGCTATTTAGTACACCAATAATAGATCTAGATTTTAGGAGTGGAACCTGTGCTAGAGGTAAAGACTTGGGTTTTCATTAACTCATGAAGGAAAACTGATGTCTTAGATATCAATGCCATATTCCTGGTAGACTGAAAAATGGTAGAAATTTACACTTGCAATAGAAGAAAAGAGAATCAAAGAATTAGGAGAATATTTTATATTGAAATTTCTAATTTCAATAGCAATAATGCTCTATACCTCTTTGAGTTCCCAGCTTATACTATATCTTCCTCTGCAATATAGTTTTCTCATCGAAGAAATAAGAAAATTCTAATTGTCAGACAAGCTTGGAGGACTGGATGAGTTTTGAAAGCTAAGAGAAAGTTTTTATATCATAACAACCTGATTTAAATAACTTTAAGAAAAATATGTTTTGTTTTCAAGAAAGGATTATTTTCATACTTAAGGGAAAAGTATCCACCTAATTTACTCTTATTTACTTTAGAATTTAAATGTCTACAAAGTGGGGAGAGAGGGGGAAATAAATGTCAACCAAATACAATTTTTTCATACAGCTAATACTACCTTTAAACTTAATGGAGCTCCAACAAATGAACAGAAACAGAAAAAAGCAGCAAGTAAAAAATATATACATGCTCAGGAAAATGAATATTTTATTTCAAGCTTACCTTGCTCCTAAATTTTCAATGGTTATATATTCATCCTTTCTCACAACTTCAAACTGCAAGTGATGGAAAAAAAATAGCCCTAAAGTAGTTCAATTTTCAAAATTCTTTAGTGTTACTTCTTAGCCTTAATATTTGAAAAAAGACAGTGAGAATAAAGCTATAGCAGCTTTAAAACAAGTAAAACAGAAGTAACAAGGTGAGCCATAAGCAATCCTAATCAAACAAACTAGAGTTGATCTGAAAAAGCAATCCTATTATATATCAGTATAGGATTTAAATGCTGAATCTGAAATACAAAAATATACATATGTAAAGAAAGAAATAATACATATTTCTAATTTTGGTCTATTTACTTATATGCTGAAAATTCAACAAGTTATTTCATTAAATAAAAAAAATTAAGTGGATACCATTTGAGTATGTAACAGGTACAGTATGTTCTACAGATATATTCATGGGAAGATGCTCACAGACTAAAAGAAGTTCAGAAAGTCTAAAATTATTTTTAACCTTGGATGGCACAGAATTAGATTATCATTCTCAGTTTATGACAGACTTTCCTCATTGGTACAGCCATTGCCAGCTTTGTCTCTCTCCCTCCCTCCCCCGTGTGTCTTTATTTTTAATTTTTTTTTTTTTTTTTTTAATTCCTAAGGACCACATAAATAGTACTTTGGAGAAATCAAAGCAATAGGAAGGTCAGAGAGCTTAGTCATCATCAAAGAGAAAAAATATGACTAGAATACCATTATTATGATTCTCAAATCTGTTTGAAGTAAAAAATACCATTCCAGTGAAAGCAAGCAAAAAAATAAGAAAAAGATACTCACCAAAATTTTAACAATTCCAGGTACATCACATTGTAGCATCCTTACCATGTCACCTGTACATCCTTCCTTCAAACATTTTTTCCCACTAAAGGTCTAAAATTATCAACAGAAAAAACAAATAACCAACATTTGCATCAACATGGATGGAACTGGAGGAGATTATGCTAAGTGAAATAAGTCAAACAGAGAAAGACAATTATCATATGGTTTCACTTATTTGTGGAATATAAGGAATAGCATGGAGGACATTAGGAGAAGGAAGGGAAAAATGAAGTGGTGGGGAATCAGGGTGAGACGAACCATGAGAGACTATGGACTCTGGGAATCAAACTGAGGGTTTTAGAAGGGAGGGGGTGGGGGGATGGGTGAGCCCAGTGATGGGTATTAAGGAGGGCATGTATTGCATGGAGCATGGAGTGCTATAGGCAAACAATGAATCATGGAACACTACATCAAAAACTAATGATGTACTGTATGGTAACTAACATAATAAAAAAAAAAATCATAAAAAAATACTAATAGAAAAAATATAAAAGTAGAAATAGAAAAAAAATCACTAATGTGCAAATCTGATTAAAGTTAAAAGCAGATGTTGCTAGATGGTAAAACAAAAGATGTGGATAAACATTTGAGAGTTAGCTGTTTAAAGATAGTCCATTTCATGTATCAATGGATTTCCTATTTAAAATGCATGATCACACTTTTCTGTCTCATCATTTCTACTTCAAAGTCTTCAAGTACCAAAAAACAGCCTAAAATGTATTCACTGCCCCTAGGGAAAGCAACTTCAAGTGAAATGTACTGATTAAGCAAGTGTAAAAAGGAATACTGAATATCCATCAGATATATGAGGATTCCAGGGAAAAGAATAAAAACGTTGACTCCTTTCTCTGGTTCTGAACTTGCTATTTCCCCTGGTTAAGTTATTTAGTTTTCTTGTACTTCTTTTTCTGAGGTTGAGCTATATTGATTGCCCTAACAATCAAAGAAAGTGAAAAGTATTCATATGTTGCTTAAAAAAATGAATAACAACACTTCACACAATGATTTTTAGTGTACAATGCAAGTTCACGTTTTATCTAGTAATCCTCACAATCTTAAGAAGTAGGTAGTACTATTCTCACTTTATGGTTTAGAAAACTGAGTCTCTGAATGATTAAATCACCAGCCTAATGTAAAAAAAAAAAAAAAAGAAAAAGTAAGTGGCTCAATCTGGACTTGAACCCAGATCACCCAACTCTATATACAGTGCTCTTTCTACTATGCCACAATTGCCTTATAAAGGTTTTCTGTTGTCTGCACAATATAAGCACTCTAGAACCAAACAGTATAAACCCAACTTATGGCCATTAGCTCACTAAAGAGTAATCAATATAGAATTGGGCTTTGGATTTCTACTTTCATAAGAATTTAATTTAGTTATATTACTTTAGGTAAATATAATTACAAATATATGATTGAAGACTATAAACTTTATTATTTTTCTCTATCCCTTAAAAAAGAAACTATCCTAAAATTGTATATGTCCTTTCCATTTTTTTGTTTAGCAATTATATTCTTTGATTCTATGTCTTTTATGTGAATACACACAATATTTCTATTTTTTTAAATTTTTCTTTTTTTTTTTAATCAGAGTGTGTGAGCACAAGCAGGGGGAGTGTCAGGCAGAGGGAGAAGCAGGCTCCCTGCCAAGCAAGGAGTCCGACGTGGGACTCAATTCCAGGACCTTAGGATCATGACCTGAGCCAAAGACAGCCACTTAACTCACTCAGCCACTCATGCATCCCACAATATTTCTATTTTTAAGAGCATAAACTTCTAAAAGGAAGGGAACAAATTGACAGAAATTACTAACCAAAGCAACTAGTAGAGTATCCCCTGCAAAGATGTGTTTAATAAATGGTGATGATGAACAAAGAATAATGAGGAGAAGAGCATCAGAGACATTAGGGAAAGAAAAATAGAGTGAGAAAAAAAGCAGAGGATGTGAACAGGAAGAAATGGGATGGATAAAGGAAGAAATGCTGTAAAGTTTTGAAGGAAAAACAAATACCTGATCATTTTCACCTGGATATTTTAAATTCTTGAACTTTTTCCAACAAATTTTATGGAAATAAACACAGCAGCTTTTACTGCACATTAATTGAAAAAATCCCTGGAAAAGACAAAAGTAAGCTGTTGATATGGAAATAATAATTCATGTAGGTATAGAAAATACTACTGTAAGTCTCATTCATTCATTCATTCATTCACTTATTTAGACATGAACACCTTAAGTGACTTTCAAAATTATGCTGTAACTAGGTGAATTTTACATGGCATTCAAAATTTATCAACAGATCATTAGTAATCAAAAGAACTTTATAAGTCATTTTTCATAGGTCCATTTTTTACATCACTAAAGACAGAAGCATTAGGACAAAAAGAAAAGGCAGTGATGGGAATAAGCCAATGTAATATTTTCCATATACTGACACATATACTGTTGTTCTGATACAACAAAATATCAGAAATTTGATGAGTGACCTTTTTAGAGGAATATGTTATCTACCCCTCTTCACCTCCATTTTTACATTTCTCTTTTCCTCCAGCTCCAATTCCATACCATTTTCCCCTGGCATCTCTGTTAACAATCACTAGACCTGATTTGCAATATTATTAACAGCTACTGTATTATCCCAAGGTATAAATTTCTAGTCCTTCCCAGTATGTACTCCCTGGGAACTACAGTCCTGCTTCCTTTAAATAGGTAAACTACTTGGAAGACAAAGATCTAAACTTTGTGGCCAGGACCTGCTGCTGCTACATGCTGTCCATGTGACTGGAACCCTGGAAGCCTTCCTGGGAAACCTTAGGACCATACCACCATGTCACCTAAACCAGACCCAACTTGCCCCCACCCTGAGCACTCCACTTCACCAGGCTCACTTCCCAATACCTGTGTTACTCTAATGAATACATTTTGGATTTTTCCCCCCACCACTCAATGTATACATCATGCCTTGCAACTGGATTTCCATTATATGATAGAAGTGGTGTCAAATTGACACTGATGGTCACATCTCATCCTATCTTGTGATTTCGCACAGCCTTATTATGATATAGCCAGAGACAACTAGATTTGATGTACTTTGCTGAATTTCTTCAAATCCAGGCTGGTTTCATTTTGCTTGCCCAAGACCCATTCAACAGATAACGATCACTTACTTAGTAACAGAATTCTTGAAGAGTAACAACCTTTCTCCTTAGTAAAATGCTAATATTCTCAACCTATAACATTTCAAACTATAAAGAATATTTTACATAATTTTTACTGTTATGATTGCAGGGACATTAACTATAACTACAGAGACATGTGAATATTACAAAATCCCTAGCAAAATCGATTCATTTTTTATTGACTCACAGGATATATGTAATTCCTGCTCACTATGAATCTAAGTTCTTTGAGATACTCAGTTTTTTTTAAAGATTTATTTATTTGAGACAGAGGTGGAGAGAGTGCAGGTTCACACTCAAGCAGGGGGAGGGGCAGAGGGACAGAAAGGGAGAGAGAGAATCTCCAGCAGACTCCCCGCCACTATCTATTCAGCTTCAAGCCAGAAATCTTAAAGTCATCTATTGCATAATGGATTCCATCACCCTTTGCATGCAATACATCATCAAGTAATTGTTGCGTCTTTTCCATGATGACCTGAGCTGAAATCAAGAGTTGGATGCTTAACCAACTGAGCCATGCAGGCACCCCGAGATATTCAACTTAACTGCATTACTACTATAATTAAACTAAGTACTCTTTTTATTTTTTTGAAGATTTATTTATTTATTTGACAGAGAGAGAGAGAGAGAGCGCACAAGCAGGGGAAGCAGCAGGCAGAGGGAGAGGGAGAAGCAGGCTCCCCACTGAGCAGGGAGCCCAATGCGGGGCTCTATCCCAGGACCCTGGGATCATGACCTGAGCCAAAGGCAGCCGCTTAACTGACTGAACCACCCAGGCACCCCTAAGTACTCTTTTTAAACAATATTTTGATGCATGATGACAGTAATTTTTATCTAAGTTTAATTTTATAATTTCATTTTTAAAAATACTCAAATTTATATTACCTTGTAATTGGTGTTCTTTAAAATGTCAGCTTCACAAGATCGTTCACAATCTAGATAACTGCAAATAGTCTGCTTCATTATATTATTTTCTGTTGTCTTGATAAAATCGTTAAGAAGATCCTAGATTTTAAAAATTAAAAAAATCTCATGAATTATTAGTAACAAGACGGCAACACTTCTAATATTTTACCTTAAATAATATGTCCATTTTATTATCTCCCTTTTTGAAGGCATTGTATGTTTTTTAAAATAAAAAAACAGTAATAGAACATATTTTCCTCATTCAAAGTAAACAATATATGGGAAGGCCCTAAATTAGAAATACCGGGTTTATTACTGAACATAAACATGGAGAAAGGAAAAAAGTCTATGTCTGAAGCTGTACCTCTCTTCACCATCCCAAGTCATAGCATAACACCTGGCATGTTCCTATTAAAAACTACTTCCTATTAAAAACTATCATACACACACACACACATCACGGGAGCCCAGGAGGATATGCTAGAACTGGTCCCCAGAACACCATATTGGCAGTGGGATTCCTGGAGTGGTGCAATATGCCACTCACTGCCATTATGGATAGAAGTAGCATACAGAAATATGCTTCCAATGTTCAGAGTTATAACTTGGAATGCAATTTCCTATTTTCAAATGATTAAACGTGGGTGAAACACATGAACTCTATGTTAAGCAGGTCCTTAGACCAGGTCCTTAAAACTTATCCCTCAGAAAGAGAGTATTACAAGATTTCAAATAGTATTTCTAATATACTGAGAATATACAACATGACAAATAAGCTCCTACAGACTGTTTGATAAATCTAGTCACCATTCATAACATTCCTTTGATGGCATTCAGAATTTTAAATTGATGGCTGATACTGAAGAATAAAGATGTTTTGACCAAGTCAACTAAAATGTTTTAAATATCAAGATAAGAGAGAAAGGCATTTAAGGACCTGTCATATGAAGGTAGTATATTCTGTCAGCATAGCCAATAGCCAAGTGGAAATGCAGAAAAAAGAAATAGGCTCACAGAATGTATATAACTACTGCAGTTTCACAGATCTCAAACTTAATAGTTCAATATTGACTACTGACATCCCACCAAATATATGCCACATATATACATAAGCCTATATGCAGCTATATGAGTATATTTATCTGTGTTCTCCATTTTCTCTGCCCTGCCCCTTGTCTTCTTTAGAACACTAACTACAATTTGTAACTACTTTATTAGTTTTTTTTTTTCCTTTAATTCTTTTGTTCCTTGTTCTTTACTCCTTATCTCTTGCCTCTAGTTTTTTGCATTCATTCATTCAACATATTTACTGAGTGCCTGTTATAAGCCAGGTTGTTATGGAAGTTAAGGGATGTTACGGATGTTAAGGAGAAAGCAGTAAACTTAGCAGGTCCATGGGACTTACACCAATCTCATCTACCACTATCTATTCAGCTTCAAGCCAGAAATCTTAAAGTCATCTATGGCATAAGGGATTCCATCACCCTTTGCACGCAATACATCATCAAGTAATTGTTGCGTCTTTTCCCAAAATACACTGCAAATTCTTCCATTTCTATCTCCATTGTTAACACTCTGTTTTACCTAGATTATTAGCTGTAATAGCTGTCTAACTGGTGCCCACCTTCCCCACCTACTCTGCTCCAAGGTATTCTCTATACAGAAGCAAAAAATGTTGGTTCCTTGCTTAAGACCCTTCAATGGCTTCCCACTGTACCTAAAATAAAGTCTTAACCCTTACCATGGACGGACTGCAAGGTTCTGCAGAACCTGCAGAATCTAAATTCAGTATATCTAGCCATCTCTTTGAATTCATCTCTAGCCTTGCTCATTATAAAATTCATATGGTTTTATTTTTTCAGTTCTTCAAACTTGTGTGTCAAGGCCTAAGGTCTTTCCCACACTCTTTTCCATTTACCTAGAATACTCTTCCCCCAGTCTTTACAGAGCTAGTTCTATTCTCAACCTTCTGGTTCCCACTTAAATATCACCTCCCAGAGAGGCACACATGCATATGTGCATCTATACATATAGATAGGTATAGACAGGTATATGAGTGTGTATCTGTTCTCTATTTCTCATTTTATTATAATTTGATTATATCATTCCAGTGTTTAAAAGTCTTCAGGGGTTTCATATTAACTTCAAGAAAGGGTCTGAACCCCATACTTGGCTTATATAAGGCCTTCCAGGATCTGGCTGACATTTACCTCTGATATATTATGCATTCATGAAACAAAAACAGACTGTCATTTAAAAAAAAAAAAAAAGGAACATTCGTAACAACAGAAACTCTTGGTAGATAACAGCTGAAATAATCATTAAAATTAAAAATTCAATAAAAGGATAGAAACAAGGGTAATGTTAAAAATAACCATATGAAAGGACACTACCCTGCTATATCCCCCCACAGGATGAGTTTATCTAAGGGGATATATGAAGATAGGAGCAAATGGGGCAGGGTAGGCCTTTGGTAGAACTCACCTAGGATAAAGGGGTACAGGCCAGCCCTCTAAATGCCTTAAAAAAACTAATCACAATGTCTGGGAAGCAAAACTTTTGGTGGGGTGCCAGGCACCAATCATAACAGATTAAGAACATGCTGGCTTACAGCTACAACAGGGTCACTGAAGCACTCTGCCCTACCAGACATTAAACCTTTATTGTATTTTAAAGAAGTACAGGGAGGGAGGGCTGGTGGAAAGTCCAAAGCAGCTGGAATGGTGGCTGGGTGCCCAAGAAACCCATGGCAGCAACTATTTTTGAAACTACATAAATATCTTAACATTATAACAACTAATATGATAGCACTAGTGTGCACTGGTTGATTATCAGGCCTACGCAGAAAGTTACAGTTGAGAAAAATCTCCTAGAAAATAAAACAAAAAGATAAAATGTAATACATAGGGGAAAAAACAAGAAAATCATAGATTTAGTCAAAGATATCAAGTATCTGAATAACAAACATTTCATAAATATAATGAAAAAATCATCTGATAAATTTTTTGAATGTCCCAGAACATTTTCAAAACAGCTCAGAACACTAGGGAACACGGAATATCCTAAAAACTCCCAGAAAGAAAAAAAAAATAAAACAGGTTATAAGCAAAAGATTGAGAATCAGAACATTAGATTTCTCAAAAGTAATACTGGAAGAAAGGAGATAACAGAAACACTCTGAAAACATGAAGGAAAATAATTTACAACCTACAATTCTATGCCCAGGCAAGACATAAATAAAGTGTGCAAAAAATAAATTATTTTGAAGACTTGAAAGGTCTCAAAAAATTTACCTCCCAGTCATACCCTTTTCTAAGAAGCTGCTGAATGAGTTGTAACACCAGAACAAGGAGTAAACCTAAAAATAGAAAAACTTGAGATCTAAGAAACAGAGGATTCTACGTAGAAGTGAAGGATAATCCAAGGAATAAAAGAAAACCCTAAAGCAAATTTAATAAAAATGTACAACTATTGGTAGGATGGGGAAAGAGAAGTGTATGTGTAAAGGGGATGTATAAGAGAGCTAATAAACCCTCCTCATCTGCCACAGTGGGAAGTCAAAAGATAATATCTAAAATGGAGAAATATTATAAAAAGCAGTACACATCTTTTCAAAAGATACAGATGTATCAAAGAAATATGCCTAGAGAGCTGGAAGAAGGTGTCTCTAGTTAGGAACTACAATCAGAGATGATGGACCACAGATTGTTAATGTTAAGTCTTTTAATATTATTTAACAAACTGTATACATGTATTATTTTGCTGGAAACAAAAATTCACTAAAAATGTTTGGATAATAAAGAAAAATATTTTAAAAGGAAGAGGAAAAAGAGAAAACTAAGACCAAGTAGGGACTGCTTTAGGCAAGCACAAAAGTTTAATGTTAAAAATAATATATAAAATCATTATTAAGTCTAGGTTTAAAGTCATGTGATTTTCCTGACAAATGCCAAAAAGTGTTTGCTTATTCTACTGATTACTGAGAGAGCTATGTTAAAATAGTACTCTGTGATTGAAGAGTTTTCTATCTCTCCTTCTAGTGTTACCAGTTTTTGTCCCATATATTTTGAAGCTATATTTTTAGGTTTATACAATTTGAGTTGCTATAGCTTCCAAGAAAATTGAATTTTGTATTTTTTCAAAACATCCGCTTTGAGGAATGGATTTGGCTTTCAACTCAGCCAATATATAAGGATCTAGAAAAGTTTAAAGTAAAAGTCTGGAAAGAGATCATTCAAACACTAAGAGAAACCTACTTTAGCTATTTTCATACTAAACTAATTAAAAAGTTACTTTAATATGGCTTAAAAGATGGATAAAAATTACTGCAAAATTAAGAATACCAAGAAGGTGTGAGGAAATGGAAACTCCCATACTTCATCTTAAGAACACAAACTGGTGGGGTGCCTGGTTGGCTCAGTCGGTTAAGCATCTGACTCTTGATTTCGGGTCTGGTCATGATCTCAGGGTCATGAGATCAAGCCCCGAGCCCCATGTGGGGCTCCTTGCTCAGTGCAAAGTCTGCTTGAGATTCTCTCCCTCTCCCTTTGCCCCTCCCCCAGGTCGCACGTGCACACGCATGTGTGCCCTCTTTCTCCCTCTAAAAAAAAAGAAAAAAAAGAACACAAACTGGTACAAACCTTGAAAAGAAATATGAAGATATATATCAACAACTTTACAAATGTGTAGAGACTTGATTCACAATTCCACCTTTAGAAATTTGTCCTATTGGAATTATGTGGGAAATGCACAAAGATCACTTTACATAATAGTGAAAAACTGGAATGTTTAGGATAAACTAAATGTTCAATAGCAGGAAACTGGTTACACAAATTAAAGCACAGTTACATGATGGACCATGAAAAAAAACCATACTGTACAATAATCTAACTACTGGGAAATTCACAGTATGTATTTCCAAACTACACATCAATGTGTATAACATCATTCCAATTTACTAAAAATAAAAGGTACAAGTGTTTATACATGTGTGTCTGGAAAGACATAAATGAAAATACTAATAGTTTCTCCATTTGAAGAAATATGGATGATTTTATCTTTGAGCACTTTTATATCTTTCAAGTTTTCTGAAATAAGTTTTTCAAGTTATCTTAGTACTTTTAAAATTTAAATCAACAACAAAATAATGGTAAATACAATTAGTAAAAAGGATTAACTATTACATTTAGCTCTAGCCATGTGAAGTACTGGACTAGTATAGCTTTTAATCTTCTTGTTTGTAAATACTAATAAATCTTGTTATTTGCTAACCCAGCCACCTCATTTCTCTGGACTAGTATAGCTTTTAATCTTCTTGTTTGTAAATACTAACAAATCTTGTTATTTGCTAACCCAGCCACCTCACTTCTCTCCGTGCTGAATCTTACATTCTGTACTAGGTAATGGAATCAATATTGTTTCTTATATAAAAAGCTAATTTCCAACAAAAGAATGTGCTTGCTATAGAATATGACAAAGTTAGAATAGACCACACTTCATCAAAAATGATTCTGATTAGTCACAGATGAAATGTTCTTAAACAATTTCTTACTTTAAAAGTTGTAGGTAAATCTTCATCTTCTGTAGGATCTATGTCAAACCAATGATCATTTGTATCTCCTATTTCTTGTAAGCTTTTATGAAATTCTAGCAGTCCTCCATTATATCTGCAAGGCATTTTAAAATAAGGTTAGTTTGAATGGGACTCTAACTAGATAGTTTAACAGTAAGACAATAAGCAACCCCTTTTTTTTTTTGTGGTAAGTAGGGTGGTGATAACCTCTGGCATGCTATAGAAATACAAATGCTAGGACTCTCACCTGTGGTAGATTGGGATGAAATACAGGTGGAAGGGGAGGCAATAGATTATGTAGTAGCTCAAGCTTGAACAGTATGGGGGCCATGGTAATTAAAGGGATTGTAGAGTTGGTTGGCTTTTGTCTACTGTCTTGGAAGCCTTGAAGAAAGAGAATGACAGGCACAGGTCAGCCAACTGTTGACTCAGGGCACACTGTGAAAGACAGAGGACTCTATGGCAGCATTTAAAAAGGCTCTCATCTCCTACAGTCATAAAGATAATCTGTACTGAAAAATCAGGCCAGATTTAATCACAAGGTGAAACAAACTGCAAAAGAGACCAAATGCACCTCCTTGACAGGACTATTACCAATTCAGGACACTCTGTGAAAGCTAAAAGGTCTCTATGGTAACATTTTAAAAAACCTTTATCAAGACTAACCTTGTAAGGGCAGACTGTGCTGAAAATGAGGCCCAGTATTTAATCACAAGGGTAGAACAACAGCAGAGACTAAAAGCACTGCCTCAGCAGGACTGTTATGCTAGAATCAGGGCTTTGATAGGGAACAAGTAGACCCTGAGATCTGAAATGGGGACATTTAAATGAAACCTCTAAATTGTCCTGAACCCTCTGGCTGACAAGAACCCCTTTTTTTTTGCTGGAGGAGTACAGAATCCCTTTACTGACCAAGCCAAAATATCATCTAAGGTGCATATATCAAAAGATGATGCCCTTCCTTCTCAAGATCCTCTCCTATCTCTTCTCATTGCTCACAGACCAATAACTCTAGGATCGGGTATAAGCAGAGCCCAAGTGGGAAAATAGAGTCCCTGCTCCTAAAGGAAAAGCTGATTCACCACAAGAATTGCAGAACTTGACAAGTATATACTGGCAGAAACACATGTGGGAGTGGATCTTAAGAGTGCCAAACCAACACACAGACACAGCTGCATAGGGAAGTGTATGTTGATATGGGATGACTCCTCCATAGTTCAAGATTTACTTTCCTAGCAAGGACACCTGAGCCACCTGAGCCAACATGCTGCTGAGGCTACGTCAAGCTTGGATCCAACAATGGCTTACAGTAATTGAGGTGGAGATGCTGGAAATTTTTTGGCAGGGTATTGAAGAAAGCTCAGGGAGATAAGGATGTTAGAATGGACTTCCTACACAAGACCAAAGAAGCCACCACTAGACAAGGCTCCCTGGAAAGGCCCAGAAGACACTCCATCCATTAAAGCAGTTAAGAAATACACGGTGAGAAAGGCACCAGTGTCTTTGAGCAGCTCAGTGGTAACTGTTCTCTGTAGGCCAGGGATGAAAGTAAATGATGCTATCATGTGACTGGGCTTTCTGGTATCAGTGATATGGAAAACAGATTCTCTCCAATGCCCAACGGTAAAGAGACTAAAGAGTAGTTCACACATCTGAGGGAAGGACAGCAGTATACATTCTTTGTCTTGTCTCACAGCTATGTGAATTCTCTTTACGATATAGACTAAAGAGATTCTGACCATCCTGAAATTCTGCAAAACATCACACTGGCCCACTATATTGATGACATCATGCTAGTAAATGGGAAGCAGGAAGTCTTCTGGGTAAAACAAGTAAAAAACAAGCATGCCAGAGGATAGAAGATAAACCTTACAAGAGAATCAGGTAACTCCCACAGAGGTGACTCTTTTAGGAATCCCATGGTTGGGCCCAGCAGTAATCTTGCATAAGGATTGGCACAGCTGCCAAATTCATCTTTCAAAAGTCTCAGCCACACATGATTTCCTCAGGAAGACTTCTGATTCCCAGAACTGGATTGGGTGTCCAGTGAAGACTATTTAATTATTTATTGCATTTTCTTTCATAGCTGTTTATCATATTTCATAATTATTTGTATAACTGATTATTTGATTAAGGTCTATAAACTTCACTATACTATCAGTTACATGAAGACAGGAACTGTCTATTTTGCAAACTATCATATCCCCAACACTTAGCACACACAGTCTCTAGAATATACTACATTCTTAGCAAATAAAATCAATAAATTATGCTACAAAAGCTAAGGATCTCCATATAGGAAATAAATAGATAGTCTGCACAATTTCACTAAATGTGTAATCCCCAATATTTCCCAAACCCAGCACCTGGACCCTTTCAATGCTTTAGAAGCTCATTTATACCTTAAACATCTATTCCCACTGGTGACAGTATTAATAACTATAACCATCATTTATTTATTAAACCTAGCATTTTTGTGTTCTGAGCGCTTATTTAATCATCTGCAACATCCTTATAAGGTAGGCACTATTATTAGTTCCATTTTACAGGTAAGAAAAAATAAGGCTGAGTAACATTACATTTCTCAGGGTCATAGATTGGGTACATGGCAGAAAATGTATTTAAACCCAGGTCTGTCAGACTCCAAAGCCTATGTTCCTCATGTCTTTGCTACACTGCCTTTTATTGCCATGACCTGTTAAGTTTGATATTTAAATATTCTCAAATACATGAAATAAATTATTACCGATAGGAACAGGTGAAGAAGAACCAGTAGAGCACAAATGTCATGATATCTGGTATACTATAAAAACTTTATCCCATTTCACAATGCTAAAAGTTGAAAGGCAAGATCTGCCCGTTTATTAAAATCCTTACCTCTTCTGAGCACAACGAAGCAAACCACGTCCAAAATAAACTAAAGACATAAAGTTCTCACAAATTTCATTCTCTTGGATCACCATCTTCATCACTAGAAATTTATTCTCTGCTTCTGTGTAATCCTGTAGTAACATAAAACTAGGTTTGGCTCATATAAAAAGCATTTGTTTTCTTTTACAATAATTATCTTCCAAACTGGAGAAGTCGGAGCAGCTTTCATATTGATACAGTCATGTAGTCATTATTCACATCTCTAACCCTAGCACCTGTGATCACACAGATACTGTACTCAGTGATTCAAATACTTATTTACAAAAGAACTTTGATCTTTAGCCAACGTTTCAAAATGAACATTTAGAGAATTTCTAAAATCAACCTTTTGTCAAAATGAAGTCAGTGAGTGTAAGAAGATTTACAAGGGACAAGTAACACATGCTACATACCTCTTTCTTTCCTCTTTCAGTAAGTGCTACTCCATACAAAAACAGTAATGTCAAATAATAACCAATATTAATCTGATGTGCCTAAAAGAAAAAAAAATATTTGGTTATTTAGACTAAGCTACTTTTCAGTATACCAAGCTTAATTAAATATCCTAGGCCTATCAAAAAAAAAAATGAAATCTTACCATTTGCAACAACATGGATGGAACTAGAGGGTATTACACTAAGCGAAATAAGTCAATCAGAGAAAGATAATAGTCATATGATTTCACTCATATGTGGAATTTAAGAAACAAGAAGAGAATCATAGGGGAAGGGAGGGAAAAAGAAAAGACAAAATCAGAGAGGGAGACAAACCATAAGAGACTCTTAACTATAGGAAACAAACTGAAGGTTGTTGGAGCGGAGGTGGGTGGGGGGATGGGGTAACTAGGTGATGGGCATTAAGGAGGGCACTTGATGTAATGAGCACTGGGTGTTATATGCAACTGATTAATCACTGACCTCTACTTCTGAAACTAATAATACACTATGTTAATTAATTGAATAAAAAAATAAATATCTTAAGCCTACTTAGTAATTATTAAAAATAGTAAAAATTATCATTATATTGTCAATCATCTAGTAAGAACAACAGCAAATACATTTTAGATGTATTTGACAATTTGACCCTGAAGAAAAAGGATAGTTGATAATCTCGAAATAAAACATTAGAGTTTGATTAAAGAAAATGGAAGCCATCAGGATTTATTGTCTCCTTCCCCCTCCCACCCCCACAGGCTACAAATGGCTAAGATCTCCATACAGAAGTAGTAATGAGTACAACTATATTCTGAGTACCCTGAGTCCTTCTGAATATGGGGGTGGGTCTTGGAGACTCCAGACCCAACACCCACTGTACGAATGCCAACTTCCTAGTTTTGATAACATAAATTGTTATGTAACCTGTAACTACTGAGGAAAACTGAGTGAAGGGTATGCCAAGACCTCTCTGCACTTTTGTATTCCAAAGCTATATTTTTGCAACTTCTGTGCATCTAAAATTACCTCAAAAAGTTTAAAAATTGTCCATGAAGAAAATTATTATACATTTTGTTCATAAGCTCTCTAACTGAAAATCATAACCGTATCTTTTGTCACATTAACTTTTTACAATGAGACTGTCCCATACTATAAACAAGATTTTTTTTCAAGTACACAGGGATGATAAGCATCTACAGGATATAAGTTTTCTTCTTTACTGATCTAACTGTATTCTCTTACCTAGCTGAGTTCTCATGGCCAACAGTACACATTTATGAGGTAACTGGCTAGAGTTAGAAGTTTGGCTTCAAATTGATCTCAGTGGAAATAGACATGTGTGTTTGCTCTCAATGAACCCATGTAACATCTAACTGGTTTCCATCTTAAAATTCCCATCTTTGCAGAGATGGTAAAATGCAGTTCACAGAATAGACACTTAAGCGAAGACTACATGGGTTTGTATCCTGACTCCACTACTTACTACCTGATGAATTAAGCAAGTTGTTTAACCTCTATGCTTCAGTTTCAAATCTATAAAATGGGAATAATGAGGGGGGGTGCTTTCAAAGCGTAAATGAGCTAATCCTTACAAAAAGTGTCTGTCATATAGCAAACATTAAAGAAGTGTAAACTATTATTTTGTAACTTAAAAAAAAAACTGGCTTCATAAATAATATGACTGAGCCTTTGGCTCATACAACCCTAAAAAGAACACTTTGAGGATAAAATGTGGAATTGTGGTAATGCTACAATTACAAGTACAAGGTAAAGAACTCAGGAATTCAGAGATGTAGGCAGTACATTTCTAACCAGTATGCTCTGCCCTTTCCTTCCCACCTTCCCCCCCCCGCAATAGCAGGGATTATTCCAAGTATTGGAACTAAATGGATAGAGAGATATTATTGGCAACTGTCCCCTGCCCTCACGCCACCTCCTACAATGAAGTTGCCCCACCTATCCTCAGCAGTCTTGAGGAACAGGGAGATACAGCAGTAGGCTGCTCTGATCATGACAATTCCAATTCTGCTCAACAATGCTACCAAGAGAGGGATCTCCTCCATTTCCTTATGTAAGACTCATCTTTGAAGTAATGCCTAAATACAGCAGGCTAAACAATCAGCATCTGTTAATGCTGATTTTATATTCATTTATTTTACTGCTTGGCAACCTGGTTAGTGGGAGAAAGAGCAGATCTTTAGCATCCCAGAAGTTTTTGGGAATACTTGTTAATGCAAACTCCCTTTTGTTACCTCTTTTGACTCCATGTAGAACTCCTTTAGGGTGGTATATATCACCGCTTAGAACCCTCATCCTGAGAGTACTAAACAAAGATGATTTCTCCACTTCCTTGTACATCTTAGGGATTTGGTGTCTTTGGCTACCTTAGTTGGTACCTAGATAGTCCTTTCTTGAAGATAACTCTAATCCATCTTCTACATGTGTGCGAAACTTAGTTTACTTTACGAATCCAAAGCATTCAAAGAACTGATTTTTTCCTTTTACTGTCCTATACTATTGGTTCTGATTTTTGATGCCAGTTTCACTTTTCCTTAGATTTTCTATATTTATTTCTAAAGTATCATTTGATACTGCACATATTAAGCATATCTTGTCAATTTTATCTCACATGAGTACTCATTAACAGATAACAGAAGTTCCAATTTTTACAAATATAGAAATATCAGGAGTTGATTAATAACTAGGAGGAAAGGAAGGAGTAATTTCTGAAGTTTATAACTCTCCGTTTCAAATGGGAAAGCCCGTGTTTACTAGTTCAAGTTTCTCTTCATTTAAGATGAACAATTTTATGGTAGGGAAGGGGACTAGATTCGGCTCATTACAGAGATGCAGTCATAAAGTACAAGACACAGGAAGGAAATCAATTTATGCATACCTTTTTTCCAGAGGTAAAAGGAAAATACAAATTGGTCTACACCTTAAAACAAGGATTGCACTGGCTACCCTCTCATTGGAAAATGTTGTCCAAGTCCACTATTTCAAACTTTCAAACACTTACAGTATAATTAGTGGCCTGAATGTTCCTAAGCGCTGCTTCCAGTTGTGTTATCAAGAAACGTAAAGTCAGAACAGGAACAATTTCCTCCCCATTCTGGCTGTTAGCTGCAACTTCTCTCTGTGGAAATAATTTGGTCAAAAATTTCTTTAACTTAAAGCAAATATCTACATACATTTTTATTATACAAGTAATACACGCTAGTCTTAGAAAATCTGGAAATGATTTTTTAAAACTCCACACTATCGGGGCACCTGTGTGGCTCAGCTGGTTGAGCATCCAACTTTTGATTTCGGCTCAAGTCATGATCTCAGGGGTTGTGGGATTAAGCCCCAAATTGGGCTCCTCGCTCAGCGGGGAGTCTGCTTCTCTCTCTCTCCCTTTCCCCCTCCCCACTTTCTCTCTCTCTAAAATAAATAATCAAATAAATAAAAATAAAAATCTACACCACCCAGATACAACTGTTCTCTCATTTGTTTGTTTTTGAGTAGTCTGACAAATCTTTGTAACTATTTCCTCAAAACACTTAAACAGCATTCCTATGCCTGCCAAGAGTTGGCCACATCCACTCCTACTTTAGAGGAAAGTGGTAATCCCAGTTTATTCTCATACTTTCTGTTCTCTAAGCATGGCTAAAATTTTCCTTCCAGCCCTGACCTGTAAGAATACTGACTTAATTCCAACACCAGGGCAAGGCATCTTAAGCTGCAATCTGATTGGAACAAAACTAATATAGCATTTATTATACACCATACTTTTTTATATGGATGAAATGAAAAGGAGGACTATGTCTTATCTTTGTGTCCATTTCTCAGTGCCTTGTACCTACAAGTGCTTCACTTAAATTCCATTATGTGTTTAACAATGTATTATCTGTGTGCAAAGTTTAACCTACACTTTCTTAACATGGTTTCTTATATATAATACTTCGTTTTTCTCCTAGATAGCTAGATACTTTGTCTCCCCAGCACTCAATTAATGAACCTCTTCTCCATCAACACATACATTCCCTAAAGTAATCCACTGTCATGTTTTTAAATAATGTTTTTAAATAATGTCTACTTGGACAGTTTCCAAGTTTGTATTTCCAGCTCAGAACTATCACTTGAATTCCAGACTCATTTACCCAACCAGTTACTCAACAGTAACTCTTGAATTTGAGTAAGCATATAAAACCTAACACTGAAGTTTGACCTCCTTTAGAACTAAAAAAGCTGGAGAAGATATAAAAACTGTTTTTTGAAAGCAACAGAAAGCTACCAAGGCATTGAAAATCTCTGGGGCCAACATTCAGAGAGAAGGTAAGCCTAGAGACATGAGATTGACTTTTGTAGCCACTTTTCTCCTTAAGGCAATTGCCATTTTCAGTTGTGGCTGAGAAGCTGGGATGCTAGGCAGTTTTTAGCCAACTTACAAAGCTGGGGGAAAAAACAGAATGCATTACCTATCAAGGATGAGGGACCCTGGAAAACACTTCATCCTTTTGTTGGAACCTTGAAGAAATATACCCTTAGAGTAAGAGTGTCAGTTTTGGTTCCAGCTCGAATGCAAGTAGTTTATTTGGGAGGTGCAGAGAACAATGGTAGGGGAATAGAGATGTGATACAGGGAAGGGAAAACAGGCTTTAAATTGATAGGTATGTTATTATTTTTTTTTTTTTTAAGAGAGGGAAGTGGGGGTCAGGGTGAGAGGAAGAGAGAGAATCTTAAGCAGGCTCCATGCCCATCATGGAGCCTGATACACGGCTCGATTTCACAACCCTGAGATCATGACCTGAGTCGAAATCCAGAGTCAGACACTTAACTGACTGAGTCATCCAGGTGCCCCACAGGGTGTGTTATTTAGTTATCCACAATGGGTGGCTGGATACACAACAGAGAAACTCAGTAAAACAGCAAAAAACACAAGCCTCAGTATTATTCAACTCCAAGGGAGAGAAAACTGGGATATTTGCAGAACAACTCCCAAGGCTTATTGACTGAGTGGTGATGAGGTGACGCAGGAGTATTAATTCCTTGGGACTTCCGAACTGCCATGAGAAGTACAGGTCTTCTGTAGTTCCAGGGGGAAAAATAGCCTTAAGGCATAGAGAAATAGACATTGAAAACTGGAAACTGTCCAGAGCATACTGAAATAAGAGGCCAAGGGGCCAAGGGTTATGTGCAGGGCACTGATAGTATCTACTACAAAAGGTAAAGCATAAATAGACCCTTCCTCACAAAACAGAAGCTTAGAATCACCTCAATACCCAGTCGAATTAAGTGATCTGCTAGAAAAGCACATTACTAAACAAAGGCTTTGTCCAGTTAAGGAAGGCTGCCAACTCCGGCAGCCACTGCAAGTAGCAGAATTCTCTATTATCCTTTAGATGACTATGGAATTAGTTTTGATGTTTTCATGTTCATTCATGATTTGGGTTATCTTTGCCTTTTTAAGATTCTTACCAGGAATTTATCAATTTTATAAAACAAGTTTTGGCTTTATTGACTTTCTCTATTTTATTTTCTTATTCTATTTCAATAGACAGATATCTTTACTACTTCCTTCTTTTGACTTTGTTTTTAATTTGCTGTTCTTCCATTAATCTCCTGAACTTCATGTTTAGATGATTGATACTCAAATTTGCTTCTTTTTCTAATATTTGCATTTCAAGCTATAAATATTTTTTGAAGCACATATTTTACTTATAACACAAGCTTTGATATATATTTTTTATTCAGTTCAAAAATTTATCTAATTTCCACTGCCATTTCTTTTCTTACCCATGGGTATACCTAGAGGTACATCTTAAGAACAGTGATTTTTTAAGTTTATCTTTCTGTATTGATTTCTAGTGGTTAGAGAACACGCTCTACATGTTATGATTCTTTGAAATTTGATGAGACTTGCTTTGTGACTAGCACATGGTAAATTTTTGTAAATGTTCTGTGTGCACTTAAAAAGTATATATATTCTGCCACTGCAGAATGGGTGGAGTGTTTTGTGTTTATATGTGTGTGTATGTGAATTAGATCAAGTTTGCTATGGTTCCACTAATTTTGTGTTCATGTTGTATCACTTATTAAGAGATCATGTTAAAATCTCCTGTGATTCTTAATTTGTCCAATTCCCCTTTAGTATTATCAATGTTGTCATCTTATACATAACAGTTCTGTATGCATTTGGGTCGACTTCTGGAATTTCTCTTCTATTTTCTAGACTTGTCCATAGAGTCAATAGCAAGTAATACAATATTGTAGTTATGAGAGCTTCATAGTAAGTTTTAATATCTAAGTGGGCAAATTCCCAGCCCTTCTCCCCTACACTTCTCTTTTATAATTTTCTTGGCTAGCCTTCCTTTTATTTCCCATCTAAACTTTAGGATTAGCTTTCAGTAATAACAACTCCAAAAACCCTTTTGTCACTTTTTGATATGTGATATTTACAAATTTTAATTTAGGGAAAATTGACAGCTTTATCACACTGTATCTTCCTACGTGTATTGCTTTCTATTTGGTCTTCTTTTCTTACCTTTATTAGAGTTTTAGAAACCTTCATTTATAGTTTCAATATAGAGTATTGATTTCTAAACTTAATGTGAAGAAAATCAGTGTGTAGATACTTGCTAAAATGCAGACTCCCAGACCTATCTCCAGAGATTTTGATTCTTTAGGACTAGTATGGAGTTCAGATAGTCTCATGTAGGCGGCCTAGGAAAAACTTTGAGAAACACTAGTTTATATCTTGTATATTTCTTACGTGTTTTCCTAGGTATTTTACTTTTTTGGTTGCTAATATTCTTCTTTCATTTTTACCTTCTAATTGGCTATTGTTTGCATATAGAAAGGCTACTGATTTCTATTTCTTCTTCTTGTTGTTTCTGGGTAATTTCCAAAAGATAGGAGGGAAATAGTGGCATTATTCCACAGTTTCAAACCAGAATTCATACTGGTAAATTATCTCAGTTAAGGTTATAATTGTATGTAAAGTCTCTGGATATTTGTTTGAATTTTTAATCATAACCTATGGTGTTTTGCCCCCAACTAAAGGCTACAAAGAAATGAGTAGAACATTTTCTTTAACTTTGAAAAACTCCATTCATTTAAGAACTGATACCCATCTTGTGCTGAAAGTTTCATAAATTATTATAAAAAAAAACTACTTCCAAGATAGAAATCTACAATATATTCTCTAGAGTATTTATTTTACTCATAAATAAACAAGCTTTGGACATTGTTTTTATCTTACATTTTTAAAAAATTTGTCAACATTTTACAAATTAGAAAAACCAAAAGCAATCCCCTGTCCCAGGGTGGCATGTTATGGGTTATTAATAGAATAAGAATAAACACTAGACCTTATACTCAACGGTGGCTTACTAGCTACTAACCCACATTACCACCATTATTCTTCAAAGACTAGCACCAACTAACTCTATTTAATAGAAGTCTACAGTCAAAGCTGACACCAGAGCCCTTCACAAAAAGTAAGATGGAGATTTCAAGACTTTAGCTGCACTGCTGTGGGAAGGGAGGGAGGGAGGGAGGAAAAGAGGGAAAGAGTCACTGTGAAATAATAAGAAATATATACATGGATATTTGTTCCTAGTTCCTGGTAATATTTTGTCTTTGATCCTGGTTCCTGACACAGAGTTCCTAAAACCCCTGGAATTTCTTGGGTGATAGGAGTATCTTTTGTTCTAATGAGGTGACTCTCAGTAGGCCCCTGGATAGGGGCTGGTCACCAGAAACACCAAGCCATGATTAGAAGCTTGGAGCTTTTAGCACTATCCTCCATTCCTAGAGGGGGAGGGGCTGGGCATTTAATTAATTATTGATCATGCTTATATGATGAAGCCTCCATAAAAATCCTTCAAGTATGGGGTTCAGAGAACTTCCAACTTAGTGAACACATCCAAATGCCAGGGGAGTGGCACACCCCAACTCCACAGAGACAGATGCTTCTATACTTGAGACCCTTCCAGACCTTGCCCTATGTATCTCTTCATTTGGCTGTTTTTTAAATCCTTATCATAGCCTTTATTATGTAATAAATTGGTAAATATTAAGTAAGTGTTTCCTGGAGCTCTGTGAGCTATACTAGCAAATTACTGAACCCAAGAAGGGGTCATGAGAACCTCAATCCATAGCCAGCTGGTCACAAGTATCAGGGACAACTGACTGTGTGTCTGAAGTCAGAGCAGATTTGTGGGACTGAGCCCTTAACTTCTGGGATCTGATACTAACTCTAGGTAGACAGTATCAGAATTGAATGGACTTGCTGGATACCCAGTTAGTGTAGGACAACTGGTTGATGTGGGAATAAATCCACACATCTAGTGTCAGAAGTATCGTCAGTGTAGTAGTAGTGTGAGAGTAAAGGAACATAGTATGTTTTCTCTGGACAGTCATATACAAAGAGCTGTACTTCCACCCCAAAGAACAAATTATAATCTTACCTGCATAATTTGGAAGGAAAAATTTTCTTGTAAGAACTTCTTAACGTGAGGGACCACACCTTTTGGTAGAGTATTAATTGCATTCAATAATTTCTTCACTTCCAATAGTAAGTTAACAGGGACAAGATCAGTAGGTGTGTCCTTTTCTTGTTTACCCTAGAAGATAATATTTATTAAAAATTTACACAATTATACATATTCTCATTACTCTAATATTAAGACCAGCCAAAATATTAAAAAAAAAAGAACAAAGAGTGGGGCCCCTGGGTGAGTCAGTCGGTTAAGTGTCCAACTCTTGATCTCAGCTCAGGTCTTGATCTCAAGGTCAGGAGTTTAAAGTCCCACATTGGGTTTCATGCTGGGTGTGGAGCCTACTTTAAAAAAAAAAAAAAAAAAGTGCCTTTATATACTATATGTAGATAACTGTGACAGAGCAATAGAAAATCCAAGTAAGAAAAAGACATTATCGGGTGCCTGGGTGGCTCAGATGGTTAGGTGTTTGCCTTCGGCTCAGGTCATGATATCCAGGTCCTGGGATCGAGCCCCACATTAGGCTCCTGGCTGGCTCAGCGGGGAGTCTGCTTCTCCCTCTCCCTCTGCCTCTCCCCCCCGCTTATGTGTTCTCTGTCTCTCTCACTCAAATGAATAAATAAAATCTTAAAAAAAATTTTTTTAATTAAAAAAAAGAATAAGACGTTCTCTCTGCTTTCAAGGAACTTAAAACATAGCAGGAAATTTAAGACCAAAACTCAGGAAGCTTTAATATACAGAAGGCCATCATAAATTCATTTGGAAGTTATAAATTAAATATTCTAAAATAGGGATAATTACACCATTTTTAATAGGTAAATATCTAAATATTTAATATATTATTATATATTTATATATTTAAGATATTAAATAGGGAAATATCTACAATTTAAGGCTTAAATGTGAATTAGGCCTCAAAAAATGGTTGCCCTTGAGAAATACACAGAATGCATTGATCCACTTAAGGCATAAAAAATGCTAAGTTTAAAATATTACATAGATTAGTCTACATAATAATATGAAAGCTAGATCTAAGAGTACTTTTTACATACGTGACTGATGCTTTAGTTACTAAACACACAGCATACTGAAAATAAATAGAACTATAATAGTTTAAATTATAAACAAAGTAGTAAAACAGAATGACTCTTAATTCAGTCAGAGCTAAGTCATACTAATCTTGGGTCTACAGGAACTCATTCTTACGGACTTAATAAGCCATCATTAATGGCTAATCAAGAGCTATATAGTCAAGTCCTGCTGGATTGTCTATTAACATTAGTTGTGAGGAATGGGTGGGCAATGGAGAAGCACCTGGAACACATGGATGATGGACTTCCTTCAAACCTTAACAAGATACCACAGTTCCTATACCCTGTTTAAACTTTGGGAATATGAATATGTTGATGCTGACCTCTGAAAATCAGAAAAGACAGTTTTTTATTATGGAGGCCATGTAAAGCTTGAGTCACTGAAAATGCCCTGGGGGCAGGGAGGGGGTGACTCTTTGACCATTAGTCAGGTCTAACGGACCGCAATTACCCAGGAAAGTGACTAGGAATCAATAAAGTCCAAGGTAGGACTATCTGCCTACTCTCCCCTTCTGGGTTTGAGTCTTAAATTAAGATTCCTCCATCCCCATCAATACCCAACAAATAACTTTACATTTTATTATATTTCATTATATGAAAATTATATCCAAAATGTAGGAAAGTGTTAATAGTTTGCTAAATCTCAGCAAAGGGTATATAAGTATTCATTTTATTATTCTTGAACTTTGCTGTAGGTTTGAAATTTTTCAGGAAGTTTATAAAAAACTAAAAAGCTTCCACAATGTAACTAGACAAACCCTTCAAAAGAATGACCATTGTCAGTAGTGCATACATTTCAAACTAACAGTCAGTTCTGCAGTCAAAAGTCACCACAAAATCATCTAATGTTAATTACCAAACTGATACACAAGCAAGATTATGGCATGAATAAAAATTTTTAGTAGGATATACCATAAACTTCATGCTTATTAAATATTTTCATCTTATTATAAATACAATTTTTTAAGTTAGTGGTCATAAATTGTCTAAGTACAATTTTTTTAAGCCAGTTATCAAAATATCTGATGCTCAATCCATTTCGCAAAATTAATTTAGCCTCTAAACCAAATTCAGGTCAAAGTTTTCACCTCCTTTGACTTCCGTATTTCCAATTCTATATTTAGAAATGTATTTTCTGGATCTAATCCTCCCTGGCTCAAGTGTACATCCCTATGTACATCTGCATATATTGTATTTTCTCTGCAACATTTTTTACAGTGATAACCTCATGCAGGTGAATACGACTATTTTATGTTTATATATTTTCTTGTTACTAGATAACCTTTATAAAATTTATTAACGGTGAACATCAATAATCACATAAAACTATGTGTAAGGTTAAAACTGCACTAAAAAAATCCAAATAGCTCTTCATCCATCCTTCATTAAATATAAGCACATGTGATATTCATATATGTGTGTATATATACATATTTTTTAAGCTACCATAAAATATACTGTCATTGGCAATATAAACCTTATATTAATGCATACTTTATTATCTTTCATTTTGAACTGGAATTTCTAACAGTAAAGATGATAAAAACAGGAAAGAGAATTTCAAAACAACTCTGAAATTTACTAAATAAAATTCTGTGTGTGTGTTTTCTTGGTATGTGCATAGTTTTCATTTTGTTTGGATTTTGTTTTTAAAAGACAAGTAAGGGATTTCTTAAAATTGATTATTGTGATGTTTCTGGGCAAGTCAATTCAATCACCTACTAGTTTTAACTTAAAGTGAGAATTCGTGCTTATAATAACAGAATTATCAATTATCAGAGAGATTTAATTATGACCACAATTTTACTATGAAGGAGAGTCACCTCCAAATTCTTAACAGATAAATAAACTGACTAGATTTAGAATTACATTGCATATATAATTACTCATTACTAATTAATTAACAATTAATGAAAATTAACTCTTCTCTTACCAGTTGGTCAGTAGATTTTTCTACCTTATTCTTGATTTCTTCCTTAGTCTGCTCCTCCACAGTTGGATCCCTACTTTAAATGAAAAAGAAAGGTGTATTCAGGGTATCTCCTTACAAAGAACACAAACTGTAGTAGTAAAGAATCTAACAAGTGAATTTGTCTGAAAGTTCAAAAGTGTAAACAATGTGTTTCAAATCAAGACCGATAATAGTGGTAGGTATCATACCTTTAGGGACTCAAAGGGTAAAAGGTATGCTCTGCCCTTACTGGCTGGTGGTAAACAGAACAGCTGATATAAAAAACTTTTCTTGAACAGACACACGATATACCAAAATCATGGGAAAAAATTAACTTTATAGCAATGTAAAGAAAAAAGGGTCTTAAAGAAAATATAAAGAAAAAAGGGTCTTAAAAAGGCTGATGTTTTGTGTGTGTGCATGTGCATGCGTTTATGAAGATAATAAAGGCTTGGAAAGGATCTATCTTATGCAGATCCTTTTATTTATTTTTTTTTGTTTCAGGTTCCTGGCCTTACAGTTATCCAGTTTTCCAAAATGATTTTTTTAAATTGAGACAGAATATCATATTTAAAAATTAACTATTTTTGTAAAAAGGAATAACTTGACAAGTTTTGCTTCTGACATTGGTTTGAAATGTGAACATATGCAGTGTTACATACAGAACTAAAAAAATTATTTATAAAATTGCTTTTGCCTACATACAGAACCATGATATAGGGCCCATAATATAAGAACCATAACATAGGATCATATAGGATTTATATGATCTTAATTCTATACAATAGCAGAGATAAAACTGAGGTGAGAAACTTATATCAATGGATTTACTCAGCATTGTGCTTTATAAAAATTATCCTATCTTACTTCACATTTATGTATTCATTTCCTAGATAATCATTTATCATCCACTATGTGCCTACTGATTTTGTCAGGGGAAACTGGGACAGATAAATAGTATAGTATTATCCACATAGTGAAAGTTTCAACAAAAGGTGATTTATACACACAAACAATATTTCACAAGATGGTTCTCAGTGCTCTTTAAAATGTCATGGCAAAAAAAACCCTCTTAACTGTCTTTTCATCCACTTCTAAGCCCCATTCCAAAAAGGAACACAAGGAACTTTCTTGTGTTTTCAAGGAACGAAAAATACCACAGCAGTGTTCTGAAGCCTCTCCAGCGTTTGTGGAAGAGTACAAAAAGCTCCCAAATGTATACCCTTCTTGCTCACTCTATTTCATGATCATTCACTCCTCGACCCAACAGTTCTCAGTCCCAGATGCATATTAAAATCACCTGTGAAGCTTCTGAACCATCCAGATGTCCAAACCCTACTTTAGAGCTTCTTATTCAAGTGTGGAACGTGGGCTGCTATATTCACCAGTTTCTCTAACAAATTTTGATATGTGAACTTAACTAATCCTCATTCCCTCCCCAACATTAAAATTGCTCTATTAAAGGTTACTAATGAAATCCTACTATTTGTTATTTCAACAGCTTTGTCTTAGTTCTTCATTCTACCTGGTCTTCCTGCATCATTTAACATTGCCCATCATACCTTCCAACCTTCCTTGAAAACCTCTGCAATCTTTGCTGCTGCTGGTTCTCCTCCTAGCCCTCCACTTCTCAGTTTCTACCACTGGCTATACCTCTTCCTGTCATTCATCACATTCATTTATTATTTTAATAATATTTAATACAAACTAGGTAGATTAACAGTATCAAACCATGCTCCTGGTATATTAGAATAGTAGGTACATCCACAGTCATCTATGGCAGTCACTTTATACATTAAGATAATTGATGTCCAGAGAGGTTATATAACTTGTTTTTAAGTTATACACCTAGAAAGTAGCAAAGCTAGAACTAGACACAAGACTAGTATTTTTCTTTTGTTATTTTGCTACTTTTACCACCTATATGCTTTGTTCTGCTATTAGGACCTGAAGTTCTGCTATAACGATATATCCTGAAATATACATAGTATATATACTAATGTTCCATTTTTTTTAAAAGGTTTATTTATCCATTTGAGAGAGAGAGAGGCAGGGGAGGGGGCAGAAGGAAAGAATCTCAAGCAGACTCCCCGCCAAGTGTGGAGCCCGACACGGGACTCGATCCCACAACCAATGAGCCGAAACCAAGAGTCAGACACTTAACTGACTGGGCCACCCAGGCACCCCACTAATGTTCCATTTTTATCCCTCTCTTTTTCTTACTACATTTTCTACTTAAGTCAATTTCATTTATGCCCATGTATAAACAAACCCTCTCAGATAGGGATCAGGCCCTTCTTATTCACTACTTAACCTCCAAGTCTCTATCCCAATATTGGACATAAAGTAGGCACTCAAATATTTATTGGATGAATGAATAAAAAAATAAGCCAACTTTCATGAATTTTTTTTTTTTTTTAAAGATTTTATTTATTTATTTGAGAGAGAGAGAATGAGAGACAGAGAGCATGAGAGGGAGGAGGGTCAGAGGGAGAAGCAGACTCCCTGCCGAGCAGGGAGCCCGATGCGGGACTCGATCTCGGGACTCCAGGATCATGACCTGAGCCGAAGGCAGTCGCTTAACCAACTGAGCCACCCAGCCGCCCAACTTTCATGAATTCTAACAGCACCCAACCAAATAACCCCTGAATCTATACCTCCGGCCTTGCTTTTTGACACTACTACTACAAATTTCTAACCATCTACTCAACAACTTCCACAACTTAAGATATATTACCAACACCTCAATTTCCTCATGTCCAAAACTGATTCATCATCTGTCCTCTCTTTCTCATGCACACATTAAATCTGTCTCCATTTTTGAGCCCCATATTAGTTAATGATACATATCTCCTCCTGGTCATTAGAAACCTTTGAGTCATCTTTTTCTCTTTTGCCCCTTTCCTCATATTTAAGCAGTCATAGAATTCTGTTGATTCTAGTTCTATAAAACCCTTCTGTTTTCTATTCCTACCATTGCAAGCCTTCATCAGCTTCTTCCTGAACTATTACTAGTGTTATATTTTGTTGTCTCTTCCTTCCCACCATCAATAAGTAGTCTTTCCAAAATACAGTGTAAAATTTCCTTTCTCTTTTTAAAAGGTCATTGGTTCTGCCCAAAATAAAGCTAAACTTAGAAGACAGTTGAAATCCTCCCAATCATTTATCTTAAGTACTTTTTCTTGCTGTTTCCTTCCATTTCTACGTACATCAAAATGCTTACCCTTTAATGTTCAGTTTGAGTGTCATCTCGTGGAAACCCACTCAACCCCAATCAATCATTATTGTTCCTTTCTACTAGAGCCATGGCATTATGCATGCATTTTGCCTAAAGATATAACTTTTAATATATCTTCCTACTACATTATAATTCTAAGTACCCAAAATTTTGTCTGCCTTTACTCTCTAAGTACCAAGGAGGTACTTTACATTATAAGCATTACAGTAAATGCTTATAAAATAAATTAACAGATCACATTAATCTACTTTGGTGAGAATGCCCACATGTAGCAAGCTGTAGCACATTTTTCACTTCTTAACTCTTTAGCCAGAGTGTGGTCCTTAAGAGAAATTTTCTGTAATTACATTTCACCCACTAATCAAAGTTGCTAAATTATCTCCAAGCATAAGGACATCTCAATCACACTAGCTTCCCAAAGTTATGTGGAAAGGACAAATATTGTGTCTTCAAGATGCAACAAATGTGGTTGGTTTTTGTCCAACCCATCCCTTACCTTGTAAAAAATTCTTCTGATAGAGAATCCATGCTCCACAATGTTGTTTTGTGAAAGTCTTATTCCAATGCTTGCACTTTTACTACTGATGTTTAAAGCTGTAAGAAGAGTAATATTTTTAGTGGGAAGGTAGAAGGATTACTTTCTTTTTCCTCACTATAAAAATATACATGATCATTGAAGATAATTTTGAAATAGCTATAAAAGAAAATGAAAATTATATAGTTTCACCATCCAAAGATAAGTCACTGCCTACACCTTCATTTGTCCAAGCATATTTTACAAACTTATAATCATACTGAATAAACAATGTTCTGAACTACAGTTTTCACCACTGAACACTGTATCAAAAGCATTTTGTATGTGATGTTATACTCCTACTATGTATTCTCACTGGCTACACAACAATTGGTTGACCATCATCTTATAGATGGACATTTAGATTGTTTCCTATTTTTCCATTATAATTAGTTTTGTGATAAACTCCAGTATCCATAAGGCTTTTCTATATTTATGATTATTCATTTACAAGAAATTCTCTGAAGTAGAATTTCTCAGTCAAAAGACACCAATATTTTAAGTCTCCGTGCATATTGCTAAATGGCTTCCCAAAAGCTTCATACTAATTTATTTTCCACAGAGTATGAGTTCCTGTTTAACACAATCTTCAATAACACTAATTGTTTTGTTTTCTTTTAGTCTAAAGGCAACATTTAGCCACTTACCCCCAACAGATAGGATTCTGTATCTTCATAAAATAGGAAAGGTGGGATATATACTCTCTGGTTCAAATATCAATGAATGCTGTGGATGTTTCCTCAAAGAAAAAAAAACCTGCAGCAACACAAATGAAAACAAAAAGAATAGAGTGTCCATTAGTATATGTCTTTATTTATATAGCTCTCTACTTAACTATCCCAAGAACAACTCTTCTAAAATTAGTCACATTTACACCCTGATCTTTATAGCTACAACAATATACAATAGCCAAATTATGGAAGCAGCCCAAGTGCCCATCCATAGATGAACAGATAAAGAAGATGTGGCATATATATAATGGAATATTATTCAGCCATAAAAGAGAATGAAATATTGCCATTTGCAATGACATGGATGGAGCTAGAGATATAATGCTAAGAGAAATAGAGAAAAGCAAATACCATATGATTTCACTCATATGTGGAATTTAAGAAACAAATGAGTGAAGGAAAAAAAAGAGAGACAAACCAAAAAACAGACTCTCAGTTACAGAGAACAAATTGATGGTTACCAGAAGGGGGGTGGGGTTGGAGGATGGGTTAAATAAGTGATGGAGATTAAGAAGTACACTTGTGGTGATGAGCACCGGGCGATGTACGGAATTTTTGAATCACTGTATTGTACACCTGAAACTGATCTAACACTGTATGTTAACTAACTGGAATTAAAATAAAAACAACAAAAAAGAAACACTTATATCTTAATGAAAGATATTACTTGAAAGAAGGTATATATATAGTGTAGTTTTAATGAGTTAAGCATATGGCTTCTCCCATATGCTTCTACACATAACTTTGTATATCCTTGTTATCTTAATGAAAGATTTTTTTTGAAAGAAGGTTAAACAGTGTAGTTTCAATAAGCTGAACACAGGACTATTTCCATATGCTTCTACACATAAGTTTACAAACATCTTAATGAAAGAATATGTTACTTAAAAGAAGGTATAAACACAGTGTAATTTCAATGAGCTAAGGATACAACTCTTCTCATTTGCTTCTACACATGAAGTTTACAAATATTTAGATCTCAAAAAAATAAAGTAAAATTAGTCACATTTGTTCTGTATTTTTTCAGAGTTCAAGCCTACAGACTCCATTGTTCTCTGCTAGGCTGATTACCCCTTCTAAGCCCTTTGTATGAACGTCCAGGAAGTATTAGAGCAAACGTGTAAAACTACTGTTCAGTGCTTTGGGACAAAGAAAGAAATGGTGAGGAAAAAGAAAAGAAAGTGATAGCAATAGCACAAAGAAAACAGACGTAGGGTGCTTTGCTTCCAAGCCCAAAACTAGATAAAATTTCTCATTTCTTGCCTCTGAACCACTTATTTATCCTAGTAACTGGGTAGCCAGTTTCTCTAATAGCATATGTAATATACAGCCATAAGTTAGATCAGTAGAGCTTTTGGAGGCCCATTATTAAAATGCAATTCAGCATAGGTAATTCCCAAATCAAGAAAACATATTCCACAAGATCACTTCCAAGTCATCTATTAAGAATTCAGATTGCATTTACTCAAAGAAACACTATTTTACCTGATATTGACTCTCCCTAAATGCCAGAAAAAGCCAACTGAACACACAGAAGTATCGGCAGGACCTGAACCCTCATAAGCCCCGAGGTCTGAGTATCCTGTCATTAGAGAGCTTAACAGGGAAGGGGGCAAGTACCTGGCTAAAAGAAGTCCAAAACTAGTATTCCTAATTATGATACTGCCTGTACCTATATTCTATATTTGACTCACACCAGCTCTAAATTACACAGATAAGTCTTGAGAGACAAGGGTAATTCTCCAACAATTCAATGGATACTTCTTAAAACATAAACATTTACACACACACACACACACACACACACACACACACACACAGACTTCTATCTAAATTTCTTCATTTACTAACAAGTGTTGGCGAGGATGTGGAGAAAAAGGAACCCTCATACACTGTTGGTGGGAACAGAAATTGGTACAGCCACTGTGGAAAAAAAGTATAGAGGTTCCTCAAAAAATTAAAAACAGAAATACCATATGATCCAATAATTCTATTAAGCACCCAAAGTATATAAAAACAGTAATTTGAAAAGATATAAGCACCCCTATTTATTACAGCATTATTTACAATAACCAAGATATGGAAACAACCCAAGTGTCTGCCAACAGATGAATATATAAAGAACATGTGGTATATAGGGCACCCGGGTGGCTCAGTCAGTTAAGCATCTGCCTTCTGCTCAGGTCATGATCCCAGAGTCCCAGATCGAGTCCCACCTTAGGCTCCCTGCTCAGTGGGGAGTCTGCTTACCCCTCTGCCCCTCCCCCTGCTCGTGCTCTCTCTCTCTCTCTCTCAAATAAATAAAATCTTAAAAAGATGTAGTATATATACGTACACATAATACAATGAAATATTACTCAGTAATAAAAAAAAGATGAGATCTTGCCATTTGTAACCACATATGTGGATCTAGAGGGTATTATGCTAAAGGAAGTCAGACTGAGAAAGACAAAACAAAACAAATGAAGAAACAAAACAAATGAAGAAACAAACATAAAGCAGAATCTGACCTATAAATACAGAGAACTGATGGTTGCCAGAGGGAAAGGGGTTGGGGCATGGGCAAAATGGATGAAGAGGAGTAGAAGATACATGCTTCCAGTTACAGAATGAGTAAGTCACAGGACTAAAAGGCACAATATAGGAATATAGTCAACCATACTATAATAATGTATGGTGACAGATGGTAGCTACACTTGTGATGAGCATAGCATAACCTATAGAGATGATGAATCACTATGTTGTACACCTGAAACTAATGTAACATTGTATGTCAACTACAATTAAAAAAAATTTAAAAAATATATTTCCTCATTTAAAAGAGAGCTTTTTAACACCTCTTAGTTTCTTGCCCATCCCTAACAAAATATGTCTTGCTGTCAGTATAACTCGCAGACTCCGGTTCTCCGAGGTAAATTATTTTACAGTTTTACTCTTATTTTTAAAAACTCAATAAGCAGAATCATATACTTATTTAAATTTGCCTTCTCTGTTCAATACCAGTGAAAGATACAACCTAATTATTAATCCTAATAATGAAGCAGAGCGACATTATTCTTTCCCATTAAATCAGATCTACTTCATCTTTTCAATAAAGCTGTATGGAAAAGGACATGGCTTTGAGAATTCTAGGATTGTGATCAAACTTTTATGTTTTCTATAACCTCTCAGCTTCTTTTAATAAAAAGTTAGGCATTATCTCACAGACAGAACATACAAACACATGCCTTTTCTAGAAAAAGCAATCCCCTGATTTCCAGAATTTAAAACCCAGACACAAATTAACACCCCCCCCCCCCCAAGCTCTCCTTCAGCCAGTTGTTTGCACAGATCACAGTGAGGCTGAAAAGGGAGGAAAATTCTCTGGCAACAAAGTAGAGAAGATGGAAGGCCTCTGCTAAGCTATTCAGGGGTCAGCTTGAAAAAGAAAAGGGAGTAATATTAATTAATAAATCAGAAGGATCCTGCGGCGCCTGGGTGGCTCAGTCGGTTAAGCGTCTGCCCTGGGCTCCGGTCGTGGTCCCAGGATCCTGGGATGGAGCCCTGCGTTGGGCTCCCTGCTCCGCGGGGAGCCCGCTTCTCCCTCTCCCTCTGCCTGCTGCTCCCCCTGCTTGTGTTCTCTGTCAAATAAATGAATAAAATCTTAAAAAAAAAAAAAGAAGAAGATATTTGGATCCTGAATTAAAAGTTAAGAAAAGCTAATGGCTTTTTTCAGTCTGCTTAGAAACACAACCTGAGCTGAATCTCTGCGGCGAAAGGCTTGCCAGGGGAGTATCATCAACCCCATCATCCCCCAGGAGCAAAGCCGACCATGTGTGGCACACCCCACTGCAAGCAGCAGCGGCGGAGGCAGCGCTTTACAGCCTCTGTGGGGAAGGACAGCGTCAGTGCCTAGCAACGGAAAGGAAGTACCAGCCTGAAACGTTAACACTGTGCTTCTAAAATAATCCAGAGGTTCCTACCATTCTAGAAGAGGCTGAAGGAAATCTTTAACATCAGGGTTAACATGGGAGAAAGGATGCATCTGGTTTCCCCTAGTGTATTCATTTCAGTCGACTTTCCCCGTCAGCAGGAAACTAAAAACTTACTCTGCCTTCCTGGAACTAAGGGACTTGCTCTCCCACAGGAACCTATTCAGGTGCTGGCTGGTTGATCAGAGGGCAAGTTAAAGTTCAGTGTCAATTTACAGCACACCTTTGTCCACCAAGCAAAATGGCTATTTTACTGGTTGAAAAATAAGGTATTGCCATCTGTATCTTCACAACAGTAAGATGCCTTTCTTACTGCTTCTTACTGCTCCCTCTGAGCTCCTAGCTCCCACTTTCCCTCTTATCTACTGAAATTATAGCAAACGTTTTTTTTATCGCAAAGGATTTTCCCATTTTTAAAGTTGTGCTTATTCACATCAGAGCGGACACAGCTTTTGTTTATAATTAATCATTCATTCAAATGTTTACCTTGTAGCACTCTTGTCACCTCCCTAATCAGTATACCAATACATTGTTTTTTAAATCCACTCAAGCGCTCATCTTAAGTCACCTGACCAAGTTAGAGGCTCTAATTGGCCAATAAGTTCATATTTCAATGTGTGGGTAGATGTCCCAGGAATTTGCTACCTTTGTCAGTTCTGGCCCTTACAGATCACACAATGCCAGGTGGAAAAAGGGAGTATCAAGTGTGCAAAAACGGTAAAAATAAAACTCACTTTTCTCAATGCTGTTAGCTTGAAAACAAAATAATATACTTTGTATTTTTCAGGACAGAAATTCAGTTATGAGAACTTCTCTTATGCCCATTAAATCAGGGTTCCTCAATCTTGGTACTATTTACATTTTAGGCTGGATGATTTTTTGTTATGGGAAGATGTACTATGCATTTTTAGGATGTTTAGGAGCACCTCTGCTTTCTACCTAATAGATGCCAGTAGCAACCCTACCCCACCTGTCAGCTCCATAGCGAAAAGCAAAAATGTCTCCAAACACTGCAAAATGTCCCCTGGGGGACAAAACGCCCCAGTTGAGAACCACCTGATTAAAAGTGAAAAGGTTAATTAAACTCCTAACAGATTGTTCTGAGGAAGAACAGTAAGACTATCCTGGATTTATGTAGCATGTACAAATACAAGCAAATCATTTGTCTACAAGAAAGAAATGACATAAAATATCTTATTTGGATTTCATCAATGTCAAAAGTTGAGAGACTGCATAGCATTGGTAGTTAAGAGCACAAAAACACTGAAATCAGTCTGCAGGGTATACAGAACTGCTTTGACACACATTAGCTGCGCAACCTTGTTTGAAACTATTTAACTTCTGTGCTTCAGTTTCCCCATCAGAAAAACAGGGATAAAGATGGTCCCGGCTTCACAGGTTATCAAGATTAAATGTTTAAAACATGATATAGAACAGTACCTAGCACATAGTAAGCACTATATAAGTGTTACTATCATTACCACCATCATTATCATCATCAAATTTTGTTTAAATTTGTAGCAAAATCAGTTCACTTGTCTTCCAATTCTCTACCTCGATGGAGAATTGCTATTATGGAAAGGAATGATAATAATTAGCTTAAGAACTGGGACAAAAAACCACATTTTTCAAATATATTCCACATGGCACAAATGGCAGCTAGTACGTATGTTCGGCACCTTGCGTTTTTCACATCAGTACATATATAGCTCTCGTATTTCTTAAAGTGTATGATATACCATTGTATAAATACATCATTTTACCAGACTATTGATAAACACTTCCTCTTTAGTTTCTTTTTTTCTTTTGCTATTACTAACAATGCTGCAATAAACAACCTTGAACATGCAACTTGGTAAAATTTTGATAGCTATTTTCAAAAGCTAGATTTACCATATCAGCACTGAATTAAGTATACTTAATAGAAGTTCGTGGGTCTATTAACAAAGTAGACTCTGATAATACTTAACAATTCTGCTAGATTTTATCAAAAGAATTCCAAAAATTCCTTGAAGTTGAGATGTGAGATGTTTTGATCTGTATGAGTAGTAACTACTTCAAGGCTTAAAAAAAATATGAAAAGGGCAGTTCGTAGGAATAAGCTAAGACATTTGGGATGGGAGTTCCTTAAAAATCAAAATTTTATCTATTATTGATCTGATTATATGTCTGCTAGGTAAGCAGCAACAGCCATTCCTGGTGACTTTTAAAGTAGTAAAGTAGGTGCTCTGTGGCTCTAACACTCCAAAAGTCTTTATTTCCCAAGTGTGAGCTCCAGGTAGATAAGAATGGCTAGGACCATGAGGTTAGACTCAGATAGGTTATACCATTATTATGTTACTAGCTGTGTTAAGAGTGAACAAAGTATACTGATTATTTGGTTTTCTAATTTTCCACTAATTTCTTCCATTTTTGTATTTGTTCAACTTCCTGGCAAGGCCCCAAAATGAACATACCTAGACATGGGTAGCCAAAACATTATTTTACCCCAAAGAAAAAGTTTGCTTAGGCAAACTTCAGGACTGATGGATGATGGTTGGAAAATCTTTGTAAAAGTTATCAGAAACTGAAGATCCTTCCTGCCCCAAAAGATCAGAGCATTCACTGTCTATCTCAGCTCTTGCCATTTTGCAAAAATCATTATTAACACTGTCTGGCAGCTTATATCAGAAAGCAAGAACCCTGCAATGTATACCCAATATCCCTCCTTATAAATCTGCCAAAATCTGAAACACCCTTGTCAAAATTAGCTTCTTGTCAGAAGTAGGTTTTTAATTCTCTTCAGATCTATCCAGTCAGTTACTTCTGGACTTACACAACAAACCTATAGAATATATATTAATTTGTTTTTAATATCTGGAATGTACCTACAATGAATACACATAGGTTAGGATTTACCTGGAAAAAAAAAAAATCCAGATATTAAAATACCCATCAGTTTCAGTTTATTTACAGGTAGCACTGCCAAAATCACGCTGTTCAGAAATGTAGCTAGAAATCCTTGGAAGGAGCACATTTACCACTAAGCAAATTTTCCAAAGTGAAATATTTTCAGTAATGTTGCCATTACTGTCGTTAGCCAATAATGAAAAAAAGAAACAAGACAGAATGTTGAGACATGACACAGGTAGAGATGATAATCAAGCAGGGAGAGGAGGACACAATACGCACTTGACTCACACCAGCAATGACAAAGCCTACGATACTCAAATCCAAACTGATCCACCAATGTAAGAACACTGATGGCCCCTCATTATCTCATAAAGAAGTATGTTTGTAAGAAAGATTTAGTTGAGAAGGTAGGTCAAGCTTTTGGTTATGAAGAGTTTTCGGTCATAAAATTAATTGGGTGTATTAACTTTGATTTCATCAAAAATAAGATTAATTTTCATCAGCTCCTATGTGTATAGTGACTACACATCTGATCTTCACATAACTCACATTACCGTAATCCATTTTAAAAAGAAACTGAGGGTTAGAGAGTTTGTACTAACAAATTAATAAAAGCAGAAACTAAGGCCCAAGTTGCACCAACTGCAAATTTCATGTTCTTTCCACTATGTCCCATTAAGTGCAATATTTAACTTTATATAAGTGTGGTGTTCAATTATGAGCTGAACTAAATAATGTGCATAAAGACAAACACTCAGAAACAAAACTATTTACATGGTCTTACTGGTTAGTAAATGATACTGCAAAGATAATTAATCAAGACATCTTAATATTTCATAATACACTATATCGTCAGTTTTTGCTAAGAGAATCCATTTGTTCAACAAAACAATTCAGAAAAATGCCAGGTACTACACGTGGCACTGAAATGAACAATAATTAATATATGTCTAAATGCTCTGTTAAGCTTAATGATTTTGGAAAAGTCTCCAAATTTTTTTGATCACATATATCTAAAGCAATAAATCTGAGAATACACTGAAAATACATGAATAGCAGTTCATTTATGGATTATATGCAGGTATTACTATAATAAAAAAAGAATGAGATTTAAAAAAGTAAAAAATTTCAATATTTGTTCCCACACTCTGACAGTTTCACATGCCCCAAGGTATGCATATTCCACTTTGGACACCACTTTCTTAGAAAATGGCTTCACATTTTAATTCAAGAAACAGGTATCTACCCCTTCCATGAACTTAATAATATCTATTTTCTGAAAGACCAGAAATTTAAAAATGACATATGCAAAGGACTTTGCTCTGTTCAAAGTAGGTCTTCAATAAATACTAGTTATAATTAAAAATGATTACTGTACCTTAATTTAAAATAAAACTATGTCATTTATCTTTATTTACAAAATTGGATTCAGAAACAATGAATAATACTTTTTTTTTCAAAGGCAAACTTCTGATACTAGGATATGAAATTAGATGTGAAAATGGGGTAAAAAAAACACTTACCAAATTATCCAAACCATGTACTTAAGACTAAAGTTGAATTCTGTAAAATGTATAAAAAAAATCAGGGACTGTTTGAGAAGTGAAAAAGTTAATTTTACGGTTTGGCAAATCATTTACAGAGTTAGATGAATTTTAATACTTGATTGGGAAAAGAAACAGGAAGAATAATTGAAAAGAGAATAATTTTAGCTTACTTAATAGGTTCTTTGCCTTTGTGTTGAAGGTAACATTTCTGAAAAATGAGAGTGGAAATTCTATAGACTTTGTTTTCTGGCTCTGTGTAAAGGGAAAAATTGATTTAATATTAATATTTGAATCATCTTAACCACAGTAAAGACAAGGTATTTAAATGACCCCATGCCTAGACCTCTGCCAATTTTCTACCACTAGATTTCTTTGCCTTGAATCTTGAGAATCTGGGCCAATGGAACTTTTGTTCTGTTTATTCCTACAGTCTCCTACTCTACATTTGGCCTCATGTCCCCACTGAATAGAAGCCCCCCAAAGTCAGGGATTTTTTTTTTTTAATCCTTCTGTTATATCCCCAGTGCCTACAACAACACCTGGCACACTTCAAGCACTCACTACTGATTTAGAGAATGAGAATCCTTCTGCACACTGCAAGTCCTCTGAAGGAGTCTGCCAACCTAGAGTTCTCCTTTAGAGGTCAAAAGCAGCCCACATACTACCGTAATACTGATCCCTGCAGATAACCATGGAATTAAGACAGGGCCTCTGTCCTCTGTCAACTACTTCTCCGTGTTCTTTGTTTGTTCCTCTAAATATTTAAGTACCCTACGTTTCAGTCTTTTCTATCCATATTCACCCTTTATCATTTAGGCTCAAGGCTTTAAATTTTTATCTTCAGTCTTAACCTCTCCGTTAACTACAAATAATATTATTCGACAGCCCACTCAGCATCTCCTGGATGTCTAGTAGACACTGCAACATAACTGAAACTGAGCTCTAGATATTGCCCTCTACCCACAAAATGGCTGAAGCAGAGCCACTCAGCCAAATCAGGTCTAGATCAGATTAACTGCAGTCAACCCAGAAATAAATGCTTATGGTTTTAACCACTGAGTCTGAGGTGATTTGCTACATAGCAAATACTGAACAGTATGCCCTACTATCCAAAATTCCAACACTCCATCCTGACTCTGATACCTCCTATCCCTCTTCCTTTTCTTTTCCTCCACAGCACTTACTGCTACATTCATACATTTTACTTACAGGTCTTATTTGTTGTCTATATGTCGCATTAAAATAAAAGGTCTAGTTGGGTAGAAATTTTTTGTCTATTTGATTCACTGCCATAACCCCAGAACTCAGAAATGTACTTAACCACTCAAGCACTCATTAAATGTATGGTGGGTGAATGAACAATTAGCCCTGTGTTCACACTTCTGGTATAATTCTCATACTATAACATTTAGTATTCTAGAAACTCTGCACTTCTGTCAAAAATTTGTATCTTCATTCAGGCTGATTTATCTAACAGGACTTCAGCTCTGGTCATGAGACATTACAAATTTCCATTTTACTCTTCAGTACTGAAGATATATTAAGTTTTTCCGGAAGAAATAAAGGAGATAGGCAGCCCTAATACTGAGCTGTAAGATCCTAAGCTGTAAGATCCTTTAATGTGTTTCTGGAACTACAAATTAAGAAAAATATCTATGCAAATATAAAGGACAGCAATAAAAATTTATGGAGAAAACGGATTTTAGGCCAAACTTGAAGATATTGATATTTTGCCCTAAAAAATATCATGTGTTCCTAAAAAGCTAATCTATTTTTCTCAACAGCACTTATTCTGGTTTGTCTAACAGAACCTAGCTCTTTGAATATGAAGGAATATTAGTATTTTAAAAAAACTATCTAGTTGGTTAAACTTATTTTTTTTTTTTTTTAAGTGAAATACAGATGCTCATCTTAGCTACTGTCTTCTTAAAATATGTGGGCATAAATAAATGTTCTTTATGAAAATATATATAGTATGTAAATATGCTAACCTGTAACTTTTAAAAACTATAAGAATAAAGGAAAAAATTGTATATGGATGGAATAAACATAAAAGTAAAATTAATGATTCTAAAAAAAAGAAAAACAAAAATAAAACGAAGTTGGTTCTTAAAAAGTTGAATAAAATAGACAAACCCCTATGAATGGATAAACATGAAAGTAAAATTAGTGATTCTGAAAAAAAGAAAAACAAGAATAAAATCAGAGTTAGTTCTTGAAAAGCTGAATACAACAGACAAACCCCTAGAAAGCCCAAATAAGAAAAAATACAGGTAACATTAGAATGAAAAAGTTAATTTAAAACTACAATGAAGAGATTAAGAGAATTACTAGAATACTGATGAACTTTATATCAAAAAATCTGTAAATCTAAAGAAACAGTTGCATTAAAAAAAATTTCTATTTCCAAACTTAACTCAAGAAAAGGTAGAAAAAAGTTATCAGATCTATAACCATTTTACAAATTCAAATATTTTCTAAAGATCTACCATTAAATAAGGTATCAAGCTTGATTTTATAGGCCAGTTGTATTCAATCTACATGGATCAGATTCCAATGTGATTCTCATTCTATAGTATAGAAAGTAGAAAAACTTCTGACTCATTTTTCAAAAGTAACATATAACCCAAATTCCAAAAGAGAGAACTAAAAAAAATTAATGAAAAAATTTCAAATATAAAATCCTAAATAAAATATTTGTAGCACAGCAAATACAAGATTTATTACTATTACCTGTATGACCCTGGGCAAATTATTTCACCTCTCCTTAGTTTTTTCACCTGTAAAATGGAGATCGTGATGGTACCTAATGCATGAACTTGTTATGAAGATTAATTAGTAAGAATAAAATTCTTAGAATAGTGCTTGACATATAACAAATGCTCAGTGTTAGCTACTATTATCCCAAGAACAAAAAAGCAAAACAATACATTGCATTATCATGTTCAAGTGGAAAATGAGATCTATAAACAAATATTTGATCATTTTTTTAAGTAAACATTTTGGAAAATCTTTAAATAAAACAGGTATAAAGGGCAATCTCCTAAACATTTGAAAGACTGTTTATTACAAGCCAATAGCACAAATTATACTAAGTGTTAAAATACTGGTCATTCCCATTCAATTAAGTAATAAGACAAAGATGTTCAGTATCACCATAATTATTCCATTTTTTTTTGGCATGCATTAATGAAATAAAGACAACAAATACCGGAAGAGATGATATTATTTGCAGATGATATGCAGCTAGAAAGTCTAAGAGAGTAAGCAAAACTCTATTAAAATTAATAAGAGATTTTAGTCAGGGTCTGGATAAAAGATGTATCAAAAATCAGCTTTTATTACAGTGGCAATAACAAATTAAAATTTTAAAGGAGAAAAAGAGAACCCACTCACATTAACAAAAATTATATAACGCCCTGGAAGAAACTTAATACAAGACTATATGATAAATTATATGAAATTTCACTGAACATAAACCACAACATGAGTACTATTAACTACCTCAGCAATATCTGTATCTTCTCAATCACCCAAACTAGAAACTTGAAATCCCTCTTCATATCCTAAATAGAGAGTCACTATGTCCCGCCTATTTCACTTCATATATATTTCTCAAATTTGTCACCTCTTCGTTACCTCCACTTCAATTACCCTGGTAATCCTCTGGAAAGAGAGCAGCAAATTAAACATTCTCCTTACTTCTAACCTTATCCATCTCAAAATCCTAGCCCACCCAGCTGCCAAAGTAATCAACCTAAAGCACAAACCTAAATAGATCAGGCCCCATTTTAAAACTAGAAATCACCACTGAATTCAGGATCAAGAATAATAAGGTCTTTAGTCACCTGGACCAAGCTTCATCTCGTCCTCCTCCTTCCCCCCTTCTGGTGCCTAAAATAAGGCTCTGTGTGCCTCATTATTAGGATATGCGAGTATTTCTGCTTAAATACATGAGGGCTTCTCACAGCTACCACCATGGTACATACTACTAAACCTCCAACATCAATTTTTTAAGGTTTTTTGAGAAAGACATTATTTTATATTAAAGTGAATATTTTACAGAAGAGAATGCAAATTTTATATAACTACTTAAGTTAAAACGCAAGATTTTAAAGAAAGATGGCATTTACAACCAGCAGCTTGGACCTTTTCCCTTGGCTCAGAATGAGTAGGAAGATGACGCATTTGTTATTATTAGTGAAAAGTCTAACACTAACCTGTTATCACTGCATTTGCCAATGAACCAAGATGTAACTAACACCTGCTGAGAACTAATTATGCCAGGCAACTGCTCTAAATTTTTTAAGTTGATTAACTCATTTTATAATGGTTTACACCACCTGACATGACCTCATTTTTACTGCTACTCTCACTCTTGCTCTCTGCTCCAGTCATAGTGGCATCCTTGCTGTTCCTGACAAACTTCATGGTCCCACTTTAGGACCTTTTCTCCTGGAGAGCATGGCTCTCTCCTTCAACAGCTTGAAGCACTTCCTCAAATATTGCTTTCTCTTTCCTGACCTCCCAATTCTTTTCTTCCCAATCACCATTACTCTCAAAGAGTAATTCAGCTAATTTTTCTTTCTCCATCTCACTCTCCTTTCTTTCTCCTGTCACTTCTTACTGTTTTTCCCCCTACCAGAATGTAATTTCCGTAACAGTATTTTTTATTCACTAAATCTCTAGTGCCTATGACAAGTACCGAGTACACTGTAGGGTCTCAATGATCTACTGAATTATTTATTGACCTTATCTTATTAAACAGGTACTACTGTTAGCTGGATTTTACCTAATGAAGAAACTGAAGCACTGAGAATCTGCCACACTGGTCACATAGTAAAAGATGGAACTAGAGTTTGTAAGTACACCGTCTGGTTTCACTCTTTAAATAACTGCATGGTGCCTCTAACTTACATGAATTCCACATGTACTACCTATTTAGTACATTTCCCTAATTAGACAGTTGCTTCCCCGCAGGGGATACTTCATCATCTTTGTTCTCTTACGACTTCTAACCCGTTTTACAATCAATAATCGTTTACAGAATGAATGCATAGATACATTACCCAATTATTTTTACATGTATGTCTCAATTGGCTAGATTGTAAGCTTTCAGATTTAATTAAAAAATATAAAAAGGGGCGCCTGGGTGGCTCAGTCGTTAAGCGTCTGCCTTCAGCTCAGGTCATGATCTCAGGGTCCTGGGATCGAGCCCCGCATCGGGCTCCCTGCTCCGCAGGAGGCCTGCTTCTCCCTCTCCCACTCCCCCTGCTTGTGTTCCCTCTCTCGCTGTGTCTCTCTCTGTCAAATAAATAAATAAAATCTTTAAAAAAAATAAATAAATAAAAAATAAAAAGAAATCCTGCCTTTAAAAATGCAGTGATGTAAAAATATTTTCTTTGAATTGACCAAACATGATTAATGACGAATGGTTTAATTAAGAGGACATGTACCCTACTCTTACAATTTTCTCCAAACTGGTTTTTAAAGCTTAATTCAACATTAACATACGTTAAGCAAAAAAAGCTCCAGAACCAGCTACTCAGTTCATTATATACACATGCACAATAATTATCTCTTATCAAAAACCGCAAACGACAGTGCCATGTTCAGAGACACCGAGATTTACAAAACATTCGATCACGCCAGATAAAAACAGATACCTTCACTTACAAAAACTGACGCTAATGAGAACACCCTCCGCAGCAATACCTGGCCCAGAAGTCACCAGGAGCTAGCTTTCTGGAATAAGTTTGACGACTACCTTAAAGGCATGACTACCTTGCCACAGAATCCCAATGGTCTTGGCTTATTCTGAAAAACAAACATTCCTGGGTAGAAAGGGTGGACATAGGAGAGATTTTAAAAAGAGGCCCCTCCCAGGCCGCCTCAAAATCTAGAGCCCAAGATTCTCCTCAGAGCTCCTCACCGTGTCTAGACTAGGGGAAAGCGACCATTTCTCAAGTAGCGGTTCACGCACAAAAGAAAAGCCGGCCATCCAGGGTGAAGGCCGAAGAAACAAACATAAACTCAGAGCTCTGACGAACAAGGACCCTCTTCCGCCTAACCGCCCCTTCGCAAGTTGAGCCGCAATCACATTTCTCGCGAGATTTATCGTCTCCACGCGATCTCGAAGCTGAAACCTCGCGGCTTTTCAGCTAAGCGAGGACACGGTGGGTAGTGGGAAGGGGGTTCTGGAAGCACAGCTCTCAACCCTCTTCGTGAACCCACAGACCTCCTCGACCCTCCTCCCCACTCCTCCCCTTTCTTCATTGAGAGCAGTTCCCCAGAGTGCCTAGGGACTTCCGGAGTCCTACCGGAACCGGAAGCATCGGGAGTGAGGGGGTGGAGCTGAAAAATCAAAAAAAGCGCGGCGAAAGCTGGAGGCCGGAGCTGGCAGGTGGTGGCCCCCAGGAGGGGTTGTGGCGGGTGCCAATGGACTCTACCGCCTGCTTGAAGTCCTTGCTCCTGACCATCAGTCAGTATAAAGCCGTTAAGTCGGAGGCGAATGCCACCCAGCTTTTGCGGCACTTGGAGGTGAGGGGCTCCAGGGTGAGGGACTAGACGGGCTTCCCTGTAGAAATCCTTAGTTCACGGTGCGGCCAGGGTGTAGCTGCCCCAGCCTAGGAAAGGAAGGACTGCTCCTCGCTCCCTCAGGTGTCTTTTTGTATTTGTAAGGAAGGCGAGTGTCAGCCTTGAATTCCCACCCATCTTCTTACTCTGCCCCAAGTCCCTCCGCGTTCAGCTGACTGCAGCTAGAGGGAAGAGTGACTACTCAAAGTCCTAAGAAGACGGGAAGGTGTGACATAAGGTTGCGGAATTTAAGCTGTGTTGGGGATTAGTAGAGGAGAAAGTTCGGAGCTCTATGTTTTCCTTCGTTTCTTTGGTTTTTCCATCGCAACAGAACTCTTACAGAATAGAATACACAGAAATTCTCGGGGGTGGAGGTGATGGGGAGTGACGATTGTTTTATTCCTTGTCCCTTAGGCAGTTTACAATCTGAACCAGTTGCTTACGGCTTTTCTTATATATTTTGTTATATTAACTCTATGATATAAAAGCTAAATTACCAAAGATTAGCAAAATACATACTACGGAGAGAAGACTTGTGAATGGTAGGGCAACATCAATCTTTGGTGATACTGGAGTGCATTAAATATGCCTTTGTTTTCTCCAGCTTCACTGATGCTTCTCCTTATGACTTCAGTGTCCACCCTTCCTGAGTACATTTTCTTTTTTCATTCATTATTTCAACAAATCCCTACAAACCTAATAATTGAGGTGTTAGCTGTTAAATGCTAAGGCTTTGCTTCTCAGTTAGAATAGAACAATGTGCTAGTGGGCTCCAGAAGCCGCAGAATGAGCAGTTTTATTTAAGAAGTAGGAATACAGCATTTTGAATACTAATCTGAAACATTACTTCTCTTTGAGAAAAAACAGATATGCCTTGAATCTGAGAGCCCTGTTATAGTGAATTGAAGGAGACTCAAAGAAATTTAAGGCTTAGAGACTGACTCGTTGATACTACATTCCCGAACTTTTAAGGGGTTTACTGAAAACTTCTGCCATTTAGAGTGATAAAGTACATGCGGTACATAATGTGCATTAATCTTAAGTGAAGAGTTTGAGTTCTTAACATACGTGTACAATCAATTAGCTACCTCCTGTTCCAGATACAGAACATTTCGAGTCCCCTATAAGGTTTTTTTCAATTGTCCCTTCTCATAACGTTCAGATAAGTGGATTCATAAGATACGTACTTTTGTGTCTGACTTCTTCCGTTCTATAAATCTGTGAAATTCATTCATGTTGCACATGTGCTAGTACTTCATTCTATTTTATTGCTGTGTAGAATTCCACTGTATAAATGTACCACAGCTTATGTACATTCTGTTGATGGGCAATTGGGTTTCTGGCTCTGGGTAGAATTTTGAATAAATCTGTTATAAACATTTCCAAACCTTTTTTGGATATATGCTCTCATTTATATATTTAGGAGTGGGATTGTTAGGTCTTATGGTAGGTTGATGTTCAGTTTTAGCTGAACTGCCGAGCAGTTTTCCACAGGTTACACCATTTTTACCCTCCTATCAGCAACACATGAAATTTGCTGTCACTCATCCTCATAGATCCTTGGTGTTTTCAGATTTTTAAATTTTAACCATTTTGGTGGGTGATGTTAATGGTGAATATCTCTGTGCAAAATAGGTGTTACATCTGAGGATACAAAGAAATGGTTACCATGTGAAATGAGATGATTCATTTTGCTATTCTGCTGCACTTCTGCAGTATTTTTTCTTTATAGCCCCATGCAGGACCTGAGCTTTGAATTTGTTTATGATTGGCAGAGCTGAGCTGGTCTCATTCTTAATGGTTTTTTGTAGCACTAATGTTACATAATGGTTATGAGCACGGATTCAGGAACAATGAATTTCAATTATGCTGCTGTCTTGGTGTATGCCTCAGTTTACTCATCTGCAAAACAGCGCCTAGCTTACAGTTATTATGAAGATGAAAAGAATTAACATATATAGAACAATGCTTAGGCCAAAGTAAGTACTAAAATATTAGTTATTACTGAAATAAATTCTATTTGCATGAAAACATCCAAGTAAAGAAGAAAATTTGTAAAGCGATTTTTACATTTTACCTTGTAATAAATAACTATTACATGGTAGAGTATTTACGTTGTTGAAATACAGGTCTCATCCTGAGGGAAATTGTATTTAAAGCAGAAAATGTCTTAATCTCGAAGGTGTAGCTTCATGAGTAGGCAAAAGGCCAATCGGAACATTCCTTACCCCCCAAATACTACTACTATCAGTATGTAATTTCACCATTGGACCTGTTTTTTCTGTCTTTTTAGACTTTAATGTTAAAACATGCTCCTTTTTTAAGATTTATTTATTTTAGAGAAAGAGAGGGAGAGTGAACACAAGCGGGAGCGGCTCAAGCAGACTCCACGCTGAGCACGGAGCCCAAAACGGGGATGAATCCCACGACCCTGAGATCATGACCTGAGCTGAAACCAAGAGTCAGACGCTTAACTGACTGTGCCACCCAGGCACCCCAGATATCAGCAAAGCTTTAAAAGAAAAACTGACATCTGGGCGAGGAAATAAAAGAGAGATACAGAAAGAAAAGATTATAGGGATGCTAAAACAGCCTGTTCAGACCTTATCTTTTTAAAATAAAAGTGTTTGCAACAGATTTTACCCAATTTTAAAGTAACTAATTGTTTTTCCATCCTTATAGAAAAGATACTTTTCTTTATAGAAAAGTTAGGCTTTTAATAACATTCAAAAACCCTTTTGAAAATACCTGGCTGTCGAGATGCCTGGATGGCTCTGTCAGTTAAGCATCCGACTCTTGATTTCTGCTCAGGTCATGATCTCAGGGTCCTGGGATCAAGCGCCCCATTGGGCTCCCCACTCAGCGGGAAGTCTGCTTGTCTCCCTCTTCCTCTGCCCTCCCCCTCCTCGCTCTTTCTCTCTAAAGTAAATAATAAAAAATCTTAAAAAAAAAAAAAATACCTGGCTGTCTAACTACTGTTTTTGGCCTTCAATCTCAGCTTTACCTTTTCACATGGAAAAGGGAAGTGTGGTTTATAGAGTTTTAAGAAAGGAGTAAAAGTGGAATAACCAAAAATAAAATTTGTCTATTCATGACCTGTCTACTTAAAAGCTTTCTTTTTTTTTTTTAACTTCCATTTTTGTGATCTCTAACTTCTGGGCTCAGCTACTGTCTTTGGAGGGAGCAAAAGGAGTAACCATATACTTAATCCCATAGCTAAGCCTTTGGATTTAGCTACTTTTCACTTTGTATTGCCTCCCCCAAAATAGGTGGAGTGCATGTACTGGAACTTATTTACTCAATAAATATATTGCAGTAGAGTGTTGATTTATACCCTATACCTTCATAGGGTGTTCAGTGTAGTAAAGAGGATAAATATTACTAGGTGGTCAAAGTTTGCCAGCTCATAAAATAAAAGTATAATGTGCTATAGGATAGTTTAATAGGCAAACTAACCTAGTTGGTGAAAGAGGGTTAGTGAAAGTTTCAGGAGGAGACAAATTAAAACTTGGATCTGAATGATTATATTAGCTAGTGAGAGAAGGGATAGGTAATCTTCCCAGCAGAAGGAATAGCATTTGACTTTTCTAAATTGGAAAAAAGCATGGCAGTGGCACTTTGGAAGAACTGAGTTCTTATTTGAAATGGAGAAGGGATGGAAATTGCCAATTCTTAACTAACACAATTTAATTACTATTTTGTAGGTAATTTCTGGGCAGAAACTCACACGATTGTTTACACCAAATCAGATATTACCAAGTGAATGCTTGAGTTGCCTTGTGGAGCTACTTGAAGACCCAAGCATAACTGCACCACTGGTCTTAAGTATCATCAGCTTGCTGTCTCAACTAGGTAATGTATTTCCTTTCTCTTTTTCATTTTTTAGAAGATGTCGCATTTAATATTTTTGTAAGGGCAGACTGAGTTATAGTATCTTTTGGAGAATGATTCACATTCAAAAGATTTCGTCATTGCAGGACCTTTCAGAATTTTTTGCATTATGGATCCCTTATAATGGTAATTCTAAGTGGTTTGCCGGAGCAGCACTTGCCCTTATAAAAAGAATATTATACGCATCCTTTCTTAAAATTATTGGAACAAAGAATCTGAAGCATAGCAAAGGTTCAGGGGTCTACAGAAAAGAAAGCATCTTGGGAAATGCTGGCCTACTTTTGAATTTAGAAAAATACATACACATAATGCCCGTATTAAATACATCATTCAGAAAAGTCATAGCTAGTGATAAAAAAAATCATCCTTTTTTGATAGACTACACTGAACTCTTTTTTCTATCTTTAGTTTTTAAATTTTCATTTCATGGGTACTTTTTTTCTTGATGTGTGCTTGAGAGTGGAGGGGAGATAATTCTGTGTGTGATGATAAAATTAATGCATGCTTATTATAAAAAAAATTCCAGTGATCCAGGAATATTAACATAGACCATCATGTCCAGTGGAACTTTCTGTGATGATGGAAATGTTCTATATGTATTTTCCATTATAATAGTCATTAGCCACATAGGACTATTGAGCATTTGTAGTGTGAATAGTAGACTGAAGAACTAAATCTTTAATTTTAATTGATCTAAATTTAAATAGTAATTGCGGCTTAGTGTCTAAGCACAGATACAGAGTAAAATAGAATGTCTTTACTCATCACCACCAACTCTTCTTATCATTTACTTTGGTAGATAATATTTCTTAATGGTCTGATAGGTGTCTTTCTAGATCTTTTTCTATGCTATAACAAATTATTTTAGATCAAATAAATTAACAAATACTTTTTTAAAGATTTTATTTATTTGAGAGAAAGAGCGCATGGTGGGAGGGGGGTGCAGAGGGAGAGGGAGAAGCAGTCTCCCCTCGGAGCAGGGAACGCAACTCCCAGGCTTGATCCCAGGACCCCCAGACTATGACATAAGCCCAAGACAGACACTTAAGCAACTGAGTCACCCAGGTGCCCAATTAACAAATAATTTTGGTTGTTTTTTAAAAAATGGTGTTGCAGAACATCAGATTTTTTTTTTTTTCACTTAACATATGTTAGCTATCTTTCCATATTGGTGTCTTTTTAATATCTGCCTTGTACCATATTGTAGAGTACTATAATTTATTCAGCTACTCTCCTAATGGTGGGTACTCATGTATGCTCTTTTTCAAGTTTTTGTTATCAGAATCAATACATTTTTATGTATTTTGCTCAAATATTAGTGTATTTCTGTTGAATTAATTCTCAGGTTTTCAGGTCATTTTTCAATTCAATAGTCATTACTAAATTACTTTCCAAAAAGGCTATGCTAATTCTAACATCTGCCAACCTTTTGTATGAGAATGGCAGTCTTTTTCAACATTTAAATATATTAGAAATTTTTAAAATGAACGTCTTTTTATTTTATTTTTTAAGTTTTATTTTTTAGTTAATAGACTTATTCTTTAGAGCAGTTTTAAATTACAAAAAAATTGAGATGATTATCTTTTAACTACAAAACTTTTCTAAATATGTAAAGCAAGTTTTTTCCTTTAATTTAGTCCACATAGAAAAATCATTTGTTTATTGACAAAAAAGGAAAAGCTCATACTCCCTTTCCTTTTCCATCTCATACTATTTCTGTGATTAGACTTCTGAATTGGAAGGTAATAATAAATACAATAGCCATATCATACTTGATATTTTTATACACAGTAAATTTAATATGAAATAAACTTAAAATTATTTATCTTTTATCCATGAAAACCATATATAAAAGTGATATTTGGTGCCATTTTATCTTAACTTGCAGCTGTAGACAATGAAACCAGAGACTGCCTTCAGAATACATATAACCTGAATAGCGTGCTAGCAGGAGTGGTTTGCCGGAGCAGCACTTGCCATAGTGATTCGGTGTTTTTGCAGGTATATACACCTCCACGGTACTCTTCACTTAATACTTGTTTTTCCTTCTTTATTTGCAGATCAAAATTGACGGTATATATTGTAAATTGCTAATTTATACTATATATGCTGACATAATCCTGCATGAATAGGACAGTTCTCACCATTAATAGATTTAAGAGCTGGTCAATCACACATGTACTACTGTTTAAAAGTTTCTAGAGAAGGGAAGTTTATCCACATCTAGCATTATTTTTGAAGAAAAGCAAATCTACGTTATAACTGCTTTGACAGACTTATAAACACAGATGTCAACATTTTGAGATGTAAGCTATTTGTATTAAAATTGCAAATTGAGTTGCCATCTAGTCCCAATCTGTTGAGGAAACATTCCACAAAAAATGAAAGCTATAGATTTAGTCTGTTTAGCATGACTCGAAGTTCTCATACAGATATTTTGTTGAACCTAAAATGCCATCAGTTGCAAGAAAGGAAAACATCACCAATTAAACTGACATGCAGTTTTAAAGATGGCAAAATATGATAAAATATATCTTAGAATTCATGGAATATGTATATGTTTTAGCTTGCATATATGTTTAAGATGTTTAAGTGAACCAGGTTGATGCTCTGTTTGAGATAGATTGTATAGAAATGTGTGGAATCAGGAGATGAACCCTAAAATTCTTAGTAGTCTCATTACTTTATGTTTAAAGAACAGAACCATTTTAAGAAATAGAAAAGTTCTTGCTCTAAACTCTGCTTCCTAAAATGGTGACATGCTCAGAATATGCTTAGAAGTCCATGATTGTAAGCATGCAGTAGGTTTTTATATGTTTATATTCATTAGTATTTTCTTATTCTTAGTGCATTCAGCTTCTGCAGAGAGTAACATACAACGTCAAAATTTTCCATTCTGGTGCCAATATAGATGAGTTAATTACCTTCCTGATAGGTCATATGTGAGTATGCAACCAAACGTGTAAACAAATAATCTGTTGATTTATTTTTAAAATAAAACTGTAATAGTTCAGTTTTTCTTAGATAATATTTTCCAACTTTTTAAATTGAGTGAGACTCCAATTCTTGTTTACTCCTTTTAGATGATTTCAGGGATCAAATGGTATAAAGCGGCTTTAATTTTCGTAACAAAAATTTATGAAATGAATTGATTTGAACAGAAAAACTATTGAAACTGAAAATTTTATGCTTATGTTTAATCTTGGTAGGAGAATATACTGATGAGATAGCACATGGTCATTCTGACAATTATTTCCATATTTCTGTGCTATAATTGAGAAAGATCATTTAGTTTCAAAATATGAAATGAATGGTCAATATTATTCAAAGCTTGACTGTCTTCACATGTTAATCATTTTTACATATAAAAAGGAGTTTAAATGTAAGTTACTATAAAATAGAATAATTTAAAATGAATTTAATACTTTTATCTTTTCTTATCTTCCTTAAAACAACAGTCAGTCTTCTGAAGATGAGTTAACAATGCCTTGTCTAGGATTATTGGCAAATCTTTGTCGGCACAATCTTTCTGTTCAAACATACATAAAGACTTTGGTAAGTTTTGCGTAAAATCTTTCTTATTTGTGGTGAGCTCTATGCTTAAAGAAAATCATATCCATGTTTTTCTTTAAAAAAAAAAAATTAACAAGAATTCTCATGTCTCCTCCAGCTGACTCATCAAAGTTAAGGAACAGATTGACACATAATTAACTAGAAATATTCCAACCTTGGCACATGTTGTATTTGAGATGATAAGTATTAATAAAACTGTTGAGTACTAAAAGTTTTCCTTCTCAATAGCATCCCATTATTTCTTATATTGAATAATACAAGAAATGCTAAATTATTTTGTGCTAATAGAAAGGACACACATCACTGGCAATCCCATTTACCTCAGATCTTATATTTCCACAAAATCAATGGCAACTCCACCAGAAAGATCCATGAATAAATGACTGCAGCAACTACCAGCACTTGTAATGAGTGAAGACACACAAATGAGGTTAACTGAACCACCGTTAGAAATATGTCAAATCAAGAAAGTTCATTGATTCTTTAAGGTACTTTGTGAACAATTCCCCTGCTATGCAGTATCCAATATTACCTGTTTAATTTCAAATTAAACAATTATCTCATTTGTTCTGTACTGGAGGTACTTTGGAGGTGGAAGTTATCTTGAGCCATGGAAGTGTTTGAATAATTTCTTAAGTTGATAAGGATGTTTAATAGAAGTTTACCTACTCTGTGCAAGATACACTTTCTAAACCAAAATATAAACCTAAAAATTTTTCATTCTAATTTATTTAAAACTTTTTTTCTTTCTCAGAATAATGTGAAATCTTTTTATCGAACTCTTATAAGCTTCCTGGCCCACAGTAGTTTAACTGTGGTTGTGTTTGCACTTTCAATATTATCCAGTTTGACATTAAATGAAGAGGTGGGGGAAAAGGTAAATATGATTTTTTTATTTTTGAAAATAGTTCTGAAGTTTATATTCTCTGATATTTTACAAGTATTGAGACTTTGTTTAGAATGGTGTCAACTTAAATTTTTTTGTATAATATACTTTTCCTAATTTGTTTTTAAGCTGTTCCATGTTCGAAACATTCATCAAACTTTTCAGCTAATGTTTAATATTCTCATAAACGGTGATGGCACATTGACTAGGAAGTATTCAGTTGATCTATTGATGGATCTCCTTAAGAATCCTAAAATTGCTGATTATCTTACCAGGTATGGCTCTCTGACAAATTTTAAGACTTGTTTTTCTTTTCAATGAACCAAGATATGTTTGTGATTAATAAAACTGCCTTTTCAGAGTTAGTAAACTTGGATTCTACTAATGGACAAGGGACTCAATTGAAATGTTTTAATGTGCTTTATTCCCATTGTTTTTGCTTTTTTGGCCTAAAATGTACAAGTATAAGAACATGGGTGGTGAGGGGGTGTGTTTCAATCTTTGTCTTAGATAAATAAGGTTGTATCACTGTCTAAAATGTACACATCTTAATTAATCTTTTCCAGTGCCAGATCTAAATCTTAAACATTACAATTTTTGGAAAAATACTGTTATAGGGACATTTATGTCAGTATATTTGTCTTTTCTTTTTTGCATAAAAATGAATAGCATTTTCTTCATTATGTGCCTCTGTTGTGTCATAAGGTAAAATGAGAACATATATTTATATGCCCATTCTATCTCAGTGGCATTTCATGTGATCATTTATCTTTTGAGATCAGTTAGCAACTGTTTTCCAAAGAGCTTGTGGCCGTTTAATACTTTTATTTTTTAGAGAGGGATGGGGAGAGCAAGAGGGTGGGGGAAGGACAGAGGGAGAGGAGAGAGAGAATACTAAACAGGCTCCACACCCAGCGCAGAGCCCAAGACAAGGCTGGATCTCACAATCCTGAGATCAGGATCTGAGCCAAAATCAAGAGTCGGACACTTAACTGGCTGAGCCACCCAGACACCCCTGGCCTTTTTATATCTTAAGTTTTCCCCAATGCCTCAGCCGCTTTGTGGTTGTAGGTTAGGAAATTGGAGAAATTGCTTCAAAGAGTTCAATTAATCATTCACAAATGAGAAGACAGTTATGGAGCCCCTGCTGTGGTCAAGTACTGGGGGATGTGGGAGTGTTAGCAGAGAGAGGAATTTGAAGACATAGCCCCTAATCTTTGAGGAACATGGAACCAGAAATTGTACAAAACATAGTCCCAAATTTTAAGGAATGTAGAATCTAGACATTAAAAAAACAAAAGCTGGGCACCTGGGTGGCTCAGTCGTTAGGCGACTGCCTTCGGCTCAGGTCATGATCCTGGAGTCCCAGGATCGAGTCCCGCATCGGGCTCCCTGCTCGGCAGGGAGTCTGCTTCTCCCTCTGACCTCCCCTCTCTCATGCTCTCTCTCTCAAATAAATAAATAAAATCTTTAAAAAAATAAAAATAAAAAAATAAAATAAAAAAACAAAAGCTAACCACAAGGGCAAGGTTGACCACTACCCATATGGCTAACTGATGTTTTACAGAACCAAGAACCATTCACATTAGTAATGAAGGATAGTTGGGAAAAGGGCAGGCAGGGACAAGGGGCCCCTACCTAAGAGGAAAGGATTTTACACCAAGGGCTCCTCCACCCTTTCCCACGTGATAGGCAGATGACAAAAACCTGACTGGGTGACAGGCTCATGGAGGATTAATCAGATTAAAACAGCCCGCCAACAAGCCCATAAAAACCCCTAGACTGAGAAACTCCAGTGGCAACTCTCTCAGGTCCCCTCCCTCTGCCGGAGCTTTGTACTATCACTCAATACACTTTGCTTTGCTGTCCATCACCCTTTATCTGGTCTACCTCTTCATTCTTTGAAGCAGCCGGGACCAAGAACTGCGGGCACTAAAGGAAAAGAAATCCTACAACATTAGCATTTAATTTTTTTTCTTTTCTTAAGCATAGGTGGATAAGAAATCATTCTTCCAGAGTGCCCTTCCTTTACTTGTCTTCCCTGTATCTGTTCTAAGAGTCCTCCCAATATACTCTCGTGTAATACCCATTCTGGCCACCAAATAGTGCTTGTTTAACAACTTCTAAGTAAACAACAAAGGATATACCTCTGCAGGAGGACCAAAATATAATCTGATTTAGCATTTGTAAGTGGTTGCTTAATCACTTCTCCTGTAAATCTCTCAGTTCCATTATCTGTTTTCTTTTTATCTAGCCTAAAACTCCAGAATCACCTCTGGAAAGGAAATTACGTTTAATTGTGTTGTCTTCTTGTTTATTTGCTATACCATTTAGCAAAATGTTCCTGAATCTGTTCCAAAGTCTAATTTAATGTCTGGGTTCCTAATCAAAACCTGATAAAAATCACATTTTATGAATCTGTATTCTACATGTTCACTACCTCTAACTTTATTTGGGCAGCACTTCTCATATTTATTCCCAGCTTTCTTTCACATTTCCTACAGTGGCCCTTTCAAATATTTACTACTTTACTCTTGCCACTTTTCACTGAGAAGATGACCTTATCTTTGTTTCACAGAAAAAAAAAACAAAAACAAAACTGAATCCCATCTGATTGGAGTTCTTTCAAATTTTTGCCCTTAAACCAAATTACTTGTGTTTATACCAATTCTTACTTAGTGTCATCTTGTTTTGCTCATAGACACATCCCTTTATTCTGTGCATTAAATCTCATTCTGTCCTATTTTTTCAACAGTATCTTTTGTCTCTTCAATGTCTCTCATTCCATTGACTCCCTTCACTTATATTTGACTTTCAACGTTTCCCTCAACCATATGTCCCTTCTAAAATCTGTGATCTCCCATTGCATTCAAGGTAAACAAATTCTCAGTATAGCCCTCTAAAATCTGGTCTCTGGGAACCTCTCAGCCCTGTTTCTTTACATTTTCTTATGTACTTTAGTCTAATCACTTCAGACAGTAAATAGAATCTCCAACTTGCTAGAAATGCCTTTTGTGTATCCATGTGCTCTTCCCTCTGGATACTTTCGGCTTTATATGTCTAATTCCTGTTTATTTTTTAAGACTCAAGGGTGGGAAACCTCATCTGATTAGGCCTGCCACACTGAGTCTGGATTTGATATTCATCCTCCTAGCATTCTATGTATTTTTCCATGATAGTGTTGTATTTTACATTATATAATATTCTATGTTTCTGCCTTTATTCTTAGACTGTTAGGTCTCTCACAGAGCATCATTGTCTCAAACACAGGATGCACTAGTCACATAGACAATAATGTGGTTGGTACCTCTAGTAGCTCTTAGAGTTCTGTAACACAGGGCCCTGCACCTTACCTCTGTATCTGCAGAACCTAATATAATGCCTAGCTGTTATAAGTGCTTTATAAATAAATAGCTGCCTAATTTATTAGAATATTTCATGTTCTTTGAATTTTTACAAACTGAACATAGCTTTAAAAAAAAAAGCAATCGAAGTACTGAAAGTTTCAATGACTTATTTATTGCCACAGGAATCATTGTTTTTTCACTGCTCAGTAAATAACAAAGCCAAACATGTACTCATGTTTGAAGGATGAGTGAAGGCTTTTATGTATATCATAGTGATAGAATGTTTCAAGTTATAAGTAGAAATTTTGCAGACTTCTATAATAGAAGCTCAAAATAAATAGATGAAAGAAAATACACTTAAATTTTATATTTATTTTGTATATAAATCCTATTTGATGGATCAATTTCATGATTATCATTTGATGTATATTTTTATTTTAAACTTAGGTATGAGCACTTTTCTTCATGTCTCAATCAAGTATTAGGCCTTCTTAATGGAAAGGATCCTGATTCTTCTTCAAAGGTGTGTAAAAACATGACTTTTTGTTTTAAACTTTGGAAACTGTAATGTGCAAAAAAATCTTAAGTGTGCAGCTCTCTGAATTTTTACAAATTGAACACAGTCATATAACCATTATATAGATCAGAAAATAGAGCATTACCAATACTCTAGAACCCTTCTCAAGTCTTCATTCACTGGTACTAAAAATTGTTTCACAGTGCCTAATGAATATATATATACCGTGACACAGCGATTCCACTCCTAAACCACATAGCCAAGCCAAACATGTCCATAAGCTCATCAAAAGACATGTAAACAGTGTTAAATAGAAAATGCAGTTTTAAAAATGATACTATTTTCTGATTTTTTAAAAATGTCAAATGCTTAGGAGAGAAATCCAACAAAACACACACGAAGTCTCTACTCTGAAATTACAAAACATTGAGAGTTATAAAAGACCTAAATAATACAGATATACCAAGTTCATAGATTAGAAGAGTTTCAAAATCATAGCAGGTTTTAGTGTTTTTTTGTGTTTATATTTGTTTTGGTTTTGGTGTATGTGGACATTGGGAAAGTCTAAAAATAACTAGTGCTATCCTGAAAAAAATGAACAAAGTTGGAGGACTTCTAATACTACCAGATACCAAGACTTACTACAAAGCTGCAATAATTAAAACAGTGCAGTACTGTCATAAGGGTAGACAGCTAGCCCCCTGAAACGGAGTACAGTTTAAAAGCATACCATAACATATAGTCTCCTGATTGATAACAGTGCAGTTCTAAAAGAATGGTCATTTCAATAAATGATACTGAGTCAATTGAATATCCATGTGGGAAAAAACTGAATTTTGTTTCCTACCTCACATCAAATGTGAAAATCAGTTCCAGAAAGATTGTAGATCTACATGTGAAAGGTAAACAGTGAACTTATAGAAGAAATGCCTAACAGAATATCTTTACAGCCTTGGGATAGACAAAGATCTTAAATAGGAAACAAAAGCACCAACTGTACAGGAAAAAAGTTGATGAAGTTGTACTGTATTAAAATTAAGAGCTTCTGTTCACAAAAAGACCACTGGTAACACGGAAAAGGTATCTACAATACATACATCCAACAAAGGACTCTGATCTAAAATATATTTATTTTTTTATATATATTTAAAAACATGTATATATAAATCAAAGAAACACTGAACCCAAGAGATAATCTGAACAACAACAAAAAGAATTGATCAATAAATATGAAATGGCTGTTCAACTTTATTAATCTATAGGGAAATGCAAATTTAAATGATAATGTGATGCTACTATGTGCCCACCAGGTGGTTAAAATTAAAAATATGAATAGCATCAAATATAGATGAGAATATAAAAAACCCATAAGGTTGTAGTACTCAGGGGCTGAAAATTGGCACAACCACTTATGAAAATAGGTATTATCTAGAAATTTTGGACATGTGCATAGAGTATGAGCCAGCGATTTCACTCTTAAGTATTTACCCCAAATAGTTAAATATATATGTTCACCAAAAGACATGTATAGCTGTACTACTCCTTTTAGGCAGGAATTAGAAACAATCCAGATGCCATCAGTAATGGAATGGGTAGATAAATTGTGATACATCTATACATTAGAGTACTACACAGCAGTTAGGATGAGTGAAGGGCAACTGTGTGCAAAGTATGGATAAATTTCACTAACCTAATGCTAAGCTAAAGAAGTCAGATGGAAGGAAGGGTATATATACACTATAAGATTCTATTTATATATAAAGTTCCATGTGACTTGTTTTATATAAACTGGCAAGCTGATTAAAAAATTTATATGGAAATGCAAAGATGCAAGAATAGCTAAGATAAAAGTACAGTGTCAGAAATCTGACGGAGAGGAGTGTTTGAGGCATTGTCTAGGAGGGGACACAAGGGACTCCAGGAGTTTTGGTAGAATTCTTCTGGTTGCCAGTTACACCAGTATGTTCACTTTGGAAAAACCATCCACCTTTGTAATAGTGATTGATTAGTTTACTTCTGTACATTATACTTCGTGTATATTGAGAAGGTATTTTCTTAAATGGGTATAATATATCTCTAGTAAGGGAAAAGAGAAACTGAGAACATTGCTTGTCTTCAGGGAGCATAGCCAGAGATCAGGCTGCTTTGTTTGGCCATGGAACCAAGTAAATGTATTACCTATTCAAAAATAAGTACTATAATTTATATTTGAAAATGAATAAATCAAAGATTATCATTTGTTACATAGTAGATGCTAATGGGCTGAATTCCATTAAAATCAGATGCCATCAAGTTGATCAAAACACAAATCCCAGTTATATGTCATTTATAAAAACACAGATAAAGGTAGAAAGTAAGTGGATAGGCAAAGAGATGCCAATAATTTTTTTTAATGATAGGTTAGGTTGGTAGTATATGAAATGAGATAGAATTTAATTTAGCTAATAAATCGGTTGGTGTGGGATGTTATGTGATGTTATAAAGGCCCAATTTATGAGGTAAAGAACTGAGGTAGAATAGAGGAGCTAATAGGTATAAAGTCAACAATGTGCAAACAATGTGGGAAATAGCCATACTTAAGGTTTTAAAGCTTGGGAATGCCACTTTTCAGTATTATCCTAAAGTATGCTTTATAGGAATTCTTGAATCTCAGCATGACAGCAAGTGTTTGTAGTTTCTAATTTTATTTTTTAATTTCTTCTTTCATTGTAAAAACAAAACATCTGTGCTTTGAAAAAAAAAAATTAAGTACTATAGAAGGCCTATGATATTAGTTGAAGTTGCCCTCCTTTCTTTGGCTCTCATAGTCCTGCTTACTAGGAGTAACTACCATTAACAAATTTCTTTGTAACCTTATGGTACCTAATCCCGCATTTTGAAAAATATTACTGAAAGAAAAATTGGAAGCTTTCTTTAATTTTTGTTTTAGAGTATCTTCTTTAAAAATGTGTCATTTTCAGCTTCATCACTTGGTTACTTTGTACATTAAAGGCCAATGAAATTGACATTTAACGAAGACTTTATATTGCACAGGTTTTAGAATTACTTCTTGCCTTCTGTTCAGTGACTCAGCTGCGCCACGTGCTCACTCAGATGATATTTGAACAGTCTCCATCTGGCAACACCATTCTGGGAAGCCGTTCTAAATGTTTAGAACCTACTGTGGCTCTACTTCGTTGGTCAAGCCAACCTCTGGATGGGTCAGAAAACTGTTCTATTTTAGCCTTGGAGTTGTTCAAGGAAATATTTGAGGTAATATAATGATAGACAAATTGACTTTTCCATTTAATGATTCTCAGTGAACAGTTTACTTTCAAAAACGTCCACAATAAACTTCTAATTGTTTATACACTTTAGGAAAACTTTCAACTAACTCCCTTTCATTCAGCTACTGAATTTCCTTTTTTTTGGGCAAAGTCAGGAACATTGGTGTTTTCTTTTTTTGCACCGAATAGCTTATATGTACTCCTTTCAATGTAATAAGTAAAGGTATTACCTGAGATTTGTACAGCTTGTTGTTGTCTGCCTATACTTCTTGCAGTAGTCACATTCTCTTTCTCCATCTTGGTAGATACTGTCTACTTTCTTTATTAGCCTATTAGTGGATTAATATAGCAACATTGGATTCAGTCACTAAGATGGAGTGGAACATGCCAGACACTGCTAGGCAATTAGGATACAGACAAAAATTCTTTCCCTAGAGGCCATTACATTCTGGTAGATTCTACTATCTAGGTCATTTAGCATTCTCTACTATTGTCTCTGTTTTTATACCCATTCTGCCTACCACAGTATCTTCTTAGAGTATTTCCCCTCATGACTGGATCCTATGCACAAACAAAAATGTATGAGTGATTAAATATATTCGTCAAAGGTGATGCACAAATTACTTTGTTGTTTTTTTTTTCTGTTTTAATTTTTTTTTTTATTATGTTGGTCACCATACAATAACATCATAAGTTTTTGATGTGGTGATCCAAGATCCATTGTTTTCGTATAACACCCAGTGCTCCGTGCAATAGGTGCCCTCCTTAATACCCATCACCAGGCTAATCCATCCCCCCACACCCCTCCCCTCTAAAACCCTGTTTGTTTCTCAGAGTCCATAGTCTGTCATGGTTCATCTCTCCCTCCGATTTCCCCCCCTTCATTTTTCCCTTCCTTCTCCTAATGTACTCCATGCTATTCCTTATGTTCCACAAATAAGTGCAACCATATGATAATTGACTTTCTCTCCTTGACTTATTTCACTTAGCATAATCTCCAGTCCCATCCATGTTGATGTAAAAGTTGGGTATTCATCCTTTCTGATGGCTGAGTAAAATTACTTTCTGTTTTATGTTGGTCTTGACTGTTAACCAGTTTTATCATTTAAAAAACTCTCAAGATTCTTGATGGGAATATTCATAGTTGTAAAGTATTAAGACCAGTGGTGGTTATTTAATTATTGTAATTTCACTTAGCAAGTTTAGGATACTTGTTTTCAAATCATGGACACAGTCCACCAGAAAGTCTTGTTTGCCGTTGAATAGCTTAAAACCTTATTGTTCCATTTAAGAAAAAAGGCATCATAGCCATCAAAACTGGATAAAATGGTAGGTTTTAAATAGGAGACACAGGTCAATTAAATATTGAAGTAATTATAAGAGATGTGATGAGAACGTTGCTTGGTGATGACTATGTCTGCGTTCTGTATTCCATCTTTATTTTTCATCATTGGTGGTGGTTAATTCTCCAGGACATTATAGATACTGCTAACTGTTCCTCAGCTGACCGTTTTGTGACCCTTCTGCTGCCTACAATCCTTGATCAACTTCAATTCACAGAACAAAATCTAGATGAAGCCTTATTAAAAAGAAAATGTGAAAGGATGGTCAAGGCCACTAAAGTTTTGTTAAATATCCTTTACTGTTAAAACATGGAAACTAACCACTCATTTTTTTCTAGCATTACCTTTACTGCATTTTTGTCTTTATTTGTAATTTCGTCACTTCTCATGCTTATATATCCATTCAGAATTACTGAATTGGAGTTTAAACTATAGAACTAATTCTCAGTGTGGAGTCTATAAAAAGGTTGTCCAGACTTTTTCCCTTTATTTTTCTGTTTAAAATTTTAAAGAATATTTTCAGAATGCCTTTTAAACTTGACTTGAACATTTTTACCGCAATTTGAGGTCAAGAGATACATTCTTAAAATAACTGCTGTGTTACTCTCGAATGCTAATTGCTATCTCTGGATGATTTGTCGTGCCATCTTTGGTTCAGTGTATCAGGGAATAAACAAACATTGGTAGAATCGTTAGTATTTTAGCTTTATATTATAATTTTTACTGAAAATTAAAGCCTCTATAAATGTTTTAATAAAGATGATATCATACTAGGTTATAAAAAAAGACAAATATTATCAAGACAAATTCATTCATTACAAAAGAAGAAAACCTTGAGTTCAATTAGAGTCACTGCCTAACTTCTGTATTCAGATTTTCTTAGGTCTTTTCTTATGTTAGCTTTTTTCTTTTAGATCAGTTGATTCTAAGTCTTTATGAAGCCCAAGTCCCATTTTGAAAATATTTCATTAATGCGTTTTTATTATTATCAGCAAGGAGCCATTATATCTCAGCCAGATCTTTTATATTTACCTGGTCAAGTTTCCTTATATCTCAGCAACAAGAATTTGCTCAACTTCATCCTGCCCTAGAACAAATTCCACATCTATTTACTCTCTTCTTGGTGTGTCTGCTCCTTAATTTTCCTCTTCCCTACTGCAGTGATTCTCAATCCTGATTATGTATTAGAATTACCTGGAGAACGTTTTAAAAATCCTGACACCTGAACCTTACTTCCAGCAGTTCTTTTCTTTTTTTTAAGATTTTATTTATTTATTTGACAGAGAGTGAGCACAAGCAGGGGGAATGGCAGGCAGGGGGAGAAGCAGGCTCCCCGCAGAGCAGGGGGAGCCTGATGTGGGACTCAATCCCAGGACCCTGGGATCATGACCTGAGCCAAAAGCAGTCGCTTAACCAACTGAGCCACCCAGGCACCCCACTTCCAGCAATTCTAATTTAATTGGAGTAATGTGAAACCCTGGTGGGGGGTGGGGGAAGATGGTGATTGATCAAACTACCCACATGATTCTAACATGCAGCCAAAGTTGAAAACCACTGCTGTAGAGATACATGATTATTTTGCTTGATTGTAGTAAAGATATCTGTAATATATGCAGGCTTCAGAATTGGTACCATTTTGAGCCAAATTTGACCCTTTTTAAATGATACTCAAATTAACTTATAATATTACAAAATAGGAAAAAATAACTTCCCTTAGTTCAGCAAATATTGAACCATTGTAATAACCTGCTAGCAAAATACTAACATCCAGCAGAGTAACGGACGTGGTGTCAGTCCCATCTCTTGCTACTTACCAATCACTTAATTAAGCTCTGAGCTCTAGTTTCCTAATCTGTCATTGAGCTAATGTAACAATGACTATGTGGAAGTGCAGTAACATGATAATTTGTATGAAATCACTCTAAATACTGTAAAGTGCTATACAAATACAAGGTTGAGAATTTTTTGTTTGTATTCCTTAACAAAACTTACCTCTGTGTGGAGATGATACTCTAAAAATGCATGTTGCAAAAACCCTGACTACTATCAAATGTACCACTCTGATAGAACAACAATTTACGTATGGCAAGATTGATCTGGGGTTTGGAACAAAGGTAGCAGATTCTGAATTGTGGTGAGTATATGAAATCCAGATGGCAAAATGGTAATGGCAAACATAATAAAAATCAAAAGATCTAGTGATTCTCTCCTCTTTTGGAGGGTAATCCTTGGGTATGCACTATTAACTCAAGATGTAGCAGAGAATTAAGTTTTTTCATAATTTTTAAAAAATTCATTCAAGTCATAGATTACATGCTTCAGAGAAAGGATAATCTTAACATCTGTGATTTGTTTTTCATTGTTTAGGTTTGTTTTGTGTTTTAATATATTGTGATTATCTAAGGTCTTTTGTACTCCCTTTTCTGGAGGTTCTTTTTGACATTGCCTCAGTAATTTTATTTTTTAAGCAAAACGTGAAAAAACGGGGGTCTTTTTTTTATTACTAGGAAATCAGTTACTATTGAAGGTTTCCTACTAACAAAGACAGTTCTTTTCCTAAGCATGTCAAGACTTACGGTTTAAGGGTGAATTTTCTCTGACAGTGATGAGATAAGAGTATTTTATCCCTCCCCTCCCACATTAAGTCCATTAACAAATCTTTATTGAGGATCTGAATGCTAGACATTGATTTGTTCCAATTTCCATAAATGACATTATTGTCAATAATTGTGGTCCTCAAGAACAAGGATTACCTTTTTTTACTTTTTTGTACTCCCTTTGTGGTACGAGGTTAAGAACATGGCTTAGCATAATTTATTTGGTAAATATTAAGTATTCTGTATTGCTTAAGGTTGCCCTTTATTGTTGATATTCCAGTGACAAAGCTAAGAATTAAATAGGTCATGTTGCTGATGCTGCTAGTAATTTGGTGCAGAAAGTGGAAGCTTGGTGGTATTTGAGATTAGAAAAAGAAACACTGTTTCAATTTAGACTATTAATGCCAATTTGTTCTTTTGGGGCTTAGGTTGTAAGGATGTTGGTCTCTATTGTATTTTTTTTTTTTTTTTCAAGATTTTATTTATTTATTTATTTAACAGAGATAGAGAGCACAAGTAGGCAGAGTGGCAGACAGAGGGAGAGGGAGAAGCAGGCCTCCCGCCAAGCAGGGAGCCCGATGCGGGGCTCGATCCCAGGACCCTGGGATCATGACCTGAGCCGAAGGCAGCCGCTTAACCGACTGAGCCACCCAGGCGCCCCTGGTCTCTGTTGTATTTTTACTTCTCAAAAGAAACAGTACTTTATCTTCCTAAGGTTTAAAAACAAAGGTGTTGATTTTTTCAGAATTTCTTTAGAATTATGGACAGAAATAAAGTTCTGAGCAATTTTTTAGTTATCTAATTTAAATATGATTTATTTTTAAGCAAACTTGCTGCTGATGTAGTTTTGAAAACTCTTGATTTGATGAACAAACTTAGACAGTTGGTTCCTGGTATGGAAGTAAGTTTCTATAAAATCCTTCAGGTGAGTTTAAACTCTTCAAATATTGAAGTTTATTCATACATAAATGCTTCCTAATGTGTGAGTTTCTGTTTTAATATTCTTGATCGTTAGAAAATGTTTCTCTTAGAATTGGCCATCAGAAGACAGTTAATTGCCTTAAGTAGCTATAATGTTCCCACTACATGGTAATTTTACATAGTTTTGCAGGAATTGAACATAAATGCTTCTGACTGTAATGTACAGGATGTTCATGATAGTAGAGCTTCCTCAGCCTTTTTCCTTTCTCATGTCATACTTTAGGTTTCTTCGTTTATTTCTAATAGCATTGCAGTGAAGAGTTTTTGGTTGGGATTGATGATGTAGGGTATTAAGGGGATAAGGGACACATCTGGAAGAAAAGGACTTGATTGTGAGTGATAATAAGATTAGAGAGGGTGTGCAGAGAATAGCTGAGTAACAAATTTCAATGATGGTAGCTGAATAAGAGCTTTAATGTTTACCTTGATAGCCACAAAACCTGATTATAATAGATACTTAGCAAACATGTGTGAATTGAGTTACTATAATAAACAAAGATGGCTCTGGTCTGTATGGACAGGGTAGAAGCCAAAACTGAAACCTTACACAGGAGCCACCTGTACACTTTGGAGAGCATAATGCTTAAGAGATGGGGTTCAGATGTTGACTCCATCAGTCAGTCACGTCAGTGCAGACTTGAGCAAGCTATTTCACTTGTCTGAGCTCTAGCTTCCTTAACTACAAAATGAAAATAATGAATCCCCCTCCATGGGAGCAGTTACAAAGGGTTACCATGAGGGTTATGGAGATAAAGCCCAGCTCTTAACATGGTTTTGTGGCATAAGATTATACTTGAGTACTTACAAAACACTCGACATTGTAAAATGTAGATAACTATAAAGGATTCATATTTTAGTATTTTTTCTCTGTTAACTTAAAAATTGAGTCAAACTGATTTTGCATCAATTAGGAGATGTTTTTCAGAATAAATGATTTGGGGCTTAAAGTACTAATGTAAAATATTTACTGACATGAAGGACTTATGCTTTAAGTATAATTGTTTCAGTTACTGAATTAGAATTTTTTTTAGTTAATTTGAATTTTACTTTTATTTTTGACTTTAATTAGAAATGATTAACTGTTTTTTCTTACAGCCAGATTTTCTTTTAAGAGTAGCTAGAAAAATAAAACAGTAATTCAAAACATCAGTCAGTTGTGGATGATATTTTAAATTCATCAAAATAAGATGTGATTTTCATAGGTATAACAAACTTCTGCCAGATTTTTTTAAAGCTAGTGTTCATATTGACTGCATAGATAATTATAACAAAGTAAAGGCTAATAAATACATTCAAACATCAGATAGAAACCTTTCAGAATTTGCCTAGAATTATTTTATGATTTAGCTCTGTTTACTCACCTTGCTCTAAAAATCCTGACATTATTTATTCTTTGTGCCTTTGGTTTTCTGGTTTCTGATTTGCTTAGGATCCACGCCTGATTACTCCCTTGGCTTTTGCTTTAACATCAGATAATAGAGAACAAGTACAGTCTGGACTGGGAATATTATTGGAAGCTGCTCCACTGCCAGATTTTCCTGCTTTAGTGTGAGTTGTAGTCATTTGCAGTGTATCTCCTGTGGTGCTAGAATATCCTGCTGTGTTTCTTTAGTAGTCCTCGATATAGATAGATTAGAAAATTTGTGAATCAAAGACTTCATTATAACAGTAATTTTTCAAGTGATTAAAAGAAAATTTGATTCCAGTAACTGAAAAGACCAGGTCTATACTCAGGGAAAAGCTAGCTTCAGGTGGGTTAAATATGTTTTCCAGGCACTATCCCTCTCTGTCTCTCACCTCCTCTATTTGACATAGTAGCTTCTGGACTATGCTTACATCTTACCAGTTTAGTTCTTACATAGAACGAGCTTTCCCTGTGTCAGCTATACTAAAAAAAAAAAAAAAAAAAAAAGACATTTAGATTAGATGTGAGGAAGAACTTCCTCAGCTTAAGAGTTTGCCAGAGAATAAAATGGGAATCGGCTCTAAAGGATTAAACACTTAATAAACAACATAGCTTTTAGGACTAAAAAACAGCCAACAAAAACAAAACAGGAAAGAAAACAAAGAGCTTTCCCTTGCCAGTTGTTTAAATGATAAGTCTAAGCATCACTTTCATTGACTGGATCTGGGTCATTTGCCAATGAGGGACCTTGGCAGATACCAAGGGTTCATCTATGAGAACTACATGAACTGAAAATCAGTTTGGGGGTGGTGGGAGGATTCCTAAAGAAAAATTTTGTGCTTTTATCAGAAAATGGAATAGATAATGGCCAGGCAGAATTGTCCACTATTCTCATTAATTTCAAACATTAAGAGAATATTTGCTATTTTTCTGTTATTGTTAAAGATTTTATTTATTTGAGAGAGCGTGCACAAGTGGGGGGAGGGGCAGGAAGAAGCAGGCTCCCCGCTGAGCCATGAGCCCTGCTCCCCCCTGAGCCATCAGCCCGACATGGGGAGACATGGGGCTCGATCCCAAGATCCTGGGATCATGACCTGAGCCAAAGGCAGACGCTTAACTGACTGAGCCACCCAGGTGCCCCTCTGCTATTTCTTTTAACTGACTTAGCAAACTCATTTTTCAGAATTAATAATTTAGTCATAAATTAAGAGATTAAGAACTATGGAGAACAAGACCTAGAGACCAAATAATCAAAATTCTCTTCATTGTATAGTATTATTTTTAAACAAATGGATAAATAGGGAGCTTCTCAAGTTAAAATCTAGAAATGGTCTGTGAAGCTGCTTCATTTTGTGGTGGCTTGGTTGCTCCAACTGTGGTAATCTGACATAAAGGAAAGCCCCTGTGTTTCAGAACGGAAAGCTTCAGCTTCACTGAAAGTGGGAGTCTCATCCTCTCTCTCTGTATATGAAATCTTCCTACCATGTCTTTGTATCTGGGCTGCCCCTGTCTTACTGGTGTTATGTAATTTTCTCTTTAGACACTATCTCAGGTGTTCATTTATTTATATCTGTTTATGCCTTTGTTTATATCATCTTAGTTTAATAAGGTAAATTTATATGTTGGATAGATGGGTGGGTGGGTACATAAGTAGGTTTTTTGGTGTACGTTTCTGTCTGGTGAGGGCCAGCTATGTGCCAGGCCCTCTTCTAGTCATTTTAGATACTGCGGCAAATTAGACTTGGGGCCTCTGTCATATGGTTTACATTCTAGTTGGGAGACAAATTAAAAAAATTAAGTTTCATAAGGGCGCCTGGGTGGCTCAGTTGGTTAAGCGACTGCCTTCAGCTCAGGTTATGATCCTGGAGTCCCGGGATCGAGTCCCATATCGGGCTCCCTGCTCAGCAGGGGGTCTGCTTCTCCCTCTGACTCTTCCCTCTCGTGCTCTCCGTCTGTCATTCTCTCTCTCAAATAAATAAGTAAAATCCTTAAAAAAAACAAAAAGAAGAAAAAAAAAATTAAGTTTCATAATATGCATGTCAGTATGGGTGGAGGGGCCTCTCTGAGGAAGTGAATTTGAACTGAGACCTAATGATAAGAAGGAGCCAACTCTATGCAGATCTGGTGGGAAGAATGTTCTAGTAAAGGAACAACTCATTCAAAGACCGTGTGGCAGGAACAAGACATGATAAATGGAAGGGGCAGAATGGGAGTCAGGTTGGTGAGAAGATATTGAGTGAGAAAGGGCAAGGATAAAGGACATAGCTAAAGGACAAGTGATGTTGCCCATGGTAAGAAGGATGTTCTTACCAATAGCAATAACGTTGTACTTAATTTTTACAAATAATCCATACTCACAGACTAGTTCTAGTGCCTCCAGACCAGAGGTGGAATTGTCATTTTAAAGGATTGTAAGTAGAAAAGCAGTTCCTTGGCAAATATTTAGGGTATTTTCCAAACTTTGGCTTCATCATAGACTCCAAGATTACTTCAAAAATATTTGAAGGCTTATATTCCCAAAGATCCATTCTAGAGATTCCCTAAGTCTATACTAACTGCTTTTTCCTCTATTTTTTTTAAAGATTTTGTTTATTGAGAGAGAGAGAGCACACAAGTGGGGTGGGGGACGCAGACAGAGAAGGGGAGAGAGAATCTCAAGCTAGCATGGAGCCTGTGCTAGGACTGTGTCTCACGATCCTGAGATCATGATCTAGGCCGAAATCAAGAGTTGGACATTCAGCTGACTTGAGCCAACCCAGGCTCCCCTTCATTTTTTTGTAATTCTTTCTTTTTTTTTTTTTTTTTTACTTCTATTCAGACTTGGAGAAAGTATAGCAGCAAACAATGCCTATAGACAACAGGAAACAGAACATATGCCCAGGAGAATGCCCTTGCAATCACTAAATCACAGTCTTCCAACATCAGTAAAATGTTTAACTCCTCCACTTTTGAAAGCTAGAGTTCCTGGATTGAACATTGAGGAATTAATAGAAAAACTTCAGGCTGGAATGGTGGTGAGTGGTAAATAGCCATTATAAATGGGATTCTGCCTGGTACATACCAACTAAATATTAGCCCTTATTATAACATTTATTTAAATAACTTTAGATGCAAATTTGATCAATGAAACTTTATCTTTTAATATGAAAATAACAATATTCTAGAAAATTTGGAAAGAAAAAAATTAGCCATAAAATTTCCACATTTTAACACAGCAATCATTTTTTTCCCCCAGTATTACCCAGTTAGCCCACCCCCATCCTCTCTATCCCCCTGTTTAAGAAATATAACCCATAAACGTATCAAGTCCTACCCAGATACTCTTCTGCAATAGCCAGGTTAGTGAAATGTTTGTGAACCGCCTAATACAGCATTCATTTTTTTACTTTGTTACTCATTAATAAGTCTTAATGATTTAGTTTCACACTAGACATTTATTTTTTTATTGTGTTGAGTGTTAAAATTTTTCTGATTTTTGACTGTTTTATTAAAACTTAGGTAAAGGATCAGATTAATGATGTGAGAATATCTGACATAATGGATGTATATGAGATGAAACTGTCCACATTAGCCGTGAGTACAAGCTTATTTTAACTATACCTAACAGTTAAGCTTTAATAGATGTTTTTCTGGTAAGTGATAAAGATTAATGATATGTTTTCTTACAGTCCAAAGAAAGCAGGCTACAAGATCTTTTGGAAGCAAAAGCTCTAGCCCTTGCACAGGCTGATAGACTGATTGCTCAATATCGCTGTCAAAGAACTCAAGCTGAGACAGAGGTGTGTACAATATAAAGATTTATCTGATAAGTAGAAAAATAAATGAAGTAGAACATGTACAAAATTTTAGTGCTATTTTTGTTACTATTTGAAGTAAACTGTTCTCAGCATTTGACACGACTACTCCCTCCATCTTGAAACCCTTCCCCCTTTAATTTTGATCACCCCATTATCTTCTGATTTTCTTTCTACACTGATGGATATTCTTTTCCTATATCCTTTAGGGATTTCTTTCTCCATTCAACCCTTAAATGTTGGGTTTTCCCAGCATTATGTTCTAAGTCCTTTGCCCTTCTTTAGGTGGTCCAGGGTTTCAGTCATTACTAGAATGTTAATGCCACCAATTTTATGTGCCGAGCCCAGATCCTTTACCCTAAGCACTAATGCTTCCTGTATAGCTCTGTTTAAATATATAGCAAATATTTCCCATTCAGCATGATCAATCCTGAATTCATCACCCTTTTTAAAAATTTACTTTTTTATATATTCCCTCTTGTTCTGAAGAGTTTTCCAGACAGGAAATCTGGAAGTCGCACAGTTTACTTCCTACAATTAGTCATTCACCAAATCCAGTTGATTCTACCTTCTAAATATTACTTTTTTCTGCCTTGTCTCTTCTCGCCACTATTTGCTACAGGTCACATCCTTTTCATTTTTTATATGAATCATAGCAGAGCCTCTAGTTAGTCTTTTTTACCTTCAGTCTGGAGCCCTCTTCTCAACCACCCTCTATGTGCATCCCAAGTCATCTTTTTGTATTTGGTTCCACCCTCCCTTGTTCCCCCACAGTGATTCCTGAGGCTGTAATCTGATTTTATTGCTTCTGTGCTAAATACCCTGCAGTGGTTTACCATTTTACTCAGCAGATGATTTTATTTATTTATTTATATATTTTTAAAAAGATTTTATTTATTTATTTGACAGAGAGAGACACAGCAAGAGAGGGAACACAGGGGGAGTGGGAGAGGGAGAAGCAGGCTTCCCGCCGAGCAGGGAGCCTGATGTAGGGCTCGATCCCAGGACCCTGGGATCATGACCTGAGCCGAAGGCAGACGCTTAACGACTGAGCCACCCAGGCGCCCCAGCAGATGATTTTAAATTCCTTAGTTTGGCACACAGGATTCTGAAACTACTTCATTCCGCATCCCCTTGCATTTCTGTGCATTCTCTGCAATCGACTGTATCAGATTACTTTGTAGTTTCTTATGCAGTTCTATTGCTTTGCAGTTGCTTGACATACTCTTAGGTTTCCCTGTCCTTGTACTTGCTCTTCCATGTCTGGAACACATTTTCCTCTTCCTCTGCCTAACCCCTAATAATTCTTCAGATTTTAGTTTAAATACCCTCATTTTTTAGGAAGCTGTCCCTGGTCCTCTCCTTCCCACACATGTGAAAATTGTATAACCCTGCCCCCTACCCTTGATGTCAGAGATGGTCTCAGTATCTCCAGGGCCCCAGCAAGCACGGTACTTGGCACATGGTAGGTGCTCAGAAAGTTTGACATTGTGCTGTGTGCATATATGCACACAATGTGTACATTAGGAGTGAGAGCTTACTGCAGTAATATGAAATTCCTAGCAAATACAAACGGAATCTCAACAGTTTGATATCATTTATAATGAATTGTAATAAAGTCATTTGACTCTTGAGAGAGGCATTAAAATCAGTGACACATAAAATAACTTTAGAGTCTTCTCAGAGTACATGTATTTGAAAAAATACAAATAAATATAACCGTATGTTTTCTTTTTCTTCTTTTGACATGGATTCATTTGTCTTGACTGATGGCATGTTGAATTTATCATAAATTCCAACAAAGAAAACTAGTGATATTAAAATCATTTTGTCTTCTCCCTTCCCATAGCACATTCTTATATTCTATATCTGTTGGACATGTCTTGCATTTTATTGGAGAATTTAATGTTTTATCCGTTTTACTGGAAAGGTTTCTTATAAAAATAAGATCATATACTTGTCTTTCTCTGGTTGACTTATTTCGCTTAGCATAATATGCTGTAGTTCCATCCACGTCGTTGCAAATGGCAAGATTTCAGTTTTTTTGATGGCTGCATAATGGTCCAGTGTGTGTGTGTGTATACCGTATCTTCTTTATCCATCTCTTGATTGACATTTTGGCTCTTTCCATAGTTTGGCTATTGTGGACATTGCAGCTATAAACATTGGGGTGCACGTACCCCTTCAGATCACTACATTTGTACCTTTGGGGTAAATACCCAGTAGTGCGATTGCTGGGTCGTAGGACTGGTGTGAGGTGGTATCTCATTGAGGTTTTGATTTGGATTTCCCTGATGCCGAGCGATGTTGAGCACTTTTTCATGTGTCTATTGGCCATTTGGACGTCTTCTTTGCAGAAATGTCCGTTCATGTCTTCTGCCCATTTCTTGATTGGATTATTTGTTCTTTGGGTGTTGAGTTTGGTAAGTTCTTTATAGATTTTGGATACTAGCCCTTTATCTGATGTGTCATTTGCAAATATCTTCTCCCATTCTGTCGGTTGTCTTTTGGTTTTGTTGACTGTTTCTTTTGCTGTGCAAAAGATTTTTATCTTGATGAGGTCCCAATAGTTCACTTTTGCCCTTGCTTCCCTTGCCTTTGGCGATGTTTCTAGGAAGAAGTTGCTGCGGCTGAGGTCGAAGAGGTTGCTGCCTGTGTTCTCCTTTAGGATTTTGATGGACTCCTGTCTCACATTTAGGTCTTTCAACCATTTTGAGTCTAGTTTTGTGTGTGGTGTAAGGAAATGGTCCAGTTTCATTCTTCTGCATGTGGCTTTCCAGTTTTCCCAACACCATTTGTTGAAGAGACTGTCTTTTTCCATTGGACATTGTTTCCTGCTTTGTCGAAGATTAGTTGACCATAGAGTTGAGGGTCCATTTCTGGGCTCTCTATTCTGTTCCACTGATCTGTGTGTCTGTTTTTGTGCCAGTACCATACTGTCTTGATGATACAGCTTTGTAATAGAGCTTGAAGTCTGGAATTGTGATGCCACCAGCTTTGCTTTTCTTTTTCAACATTCCTCTGGCTATGCGGGGTCTTTTCTGGTTCCATACAAATTTTAGGATTATTTGTTCCATTTCTTTGAAAAAAGTTGATGGTATTTTTATAGGGATTGCATAAAATGTGTAGATTGCTCTAGGTAACATAGACATTTTCACAATAATTGTTCTTCCAATCCATGAGCATGGAACGTTTTTCCGTTTCTTTGTGTCTTCCTCAATTTCTTTCATAAGTATTCTATAGTTTTCTGAGTACAGATTCTTTGCCTCTTTGGTTAGATTTATTCCTAGGTATCTTATGGTTTTGGGTGCAGTTGTAAATGGGATCGACTCCTTAATTTCTCTTTCTTCTGTCTTGTTGTTGGTGTATAGAAATGCCACTGATTTCTGTGGATTGATTTTATATCCTGCCACTTTACTGAATTCCTGGATGAGTTCTAGTAGCTTTGGGGTGGAGTCTTTTGGGTTTTCCAGATAAAGTATCATATCATCTGCAAAGAGTGACAGTTTAACTTCTTCTTTGGTGATTCGGATGCCTTTTATTTCTTTTTGTTGTCTGATTGCCGTGGCTAGGACTTCTAGTACTATGTTGAATAGCAGTGGTGATAGTGGACATCCCTGCCGTGTTCCTGACCTTGGGGGAAAGGAAAGCTCTCAGGTTTTCCCCATTGAGAATGATATTCGCTGTGGGTTTTTCATAGATGGCTCTTATGATATTGAGGTATGTACGCTCTGTCCCTACACTCTGAAAAGTTTTAATCAAGAATGGATTCTATACTTTGTCAAATGCTTTTTCTGCATCTATTGAGAGGATCATATGGTTCTTGTTCTCTTTTATTAATGTATTGTATCACATTGATTATTTGCGGATGTTGAACCAACCTTGCAGCCCAGGGATAAATCCTACTTGGTCATGGTGAATAATCCTCTTAATGTACTGTTGGATCCTATTGGCTAGTATTTTGGTGAGAATTTTTGCATCCATGTTCATCAGAGATATTGGTCTGTAATTCTATTTGATGGGGTCTTTGTCTGGTTTGGGGATCAAGGTAATGGTGGCCTCATAAAACGAGTTTGGAAGTTTTTCTTCCATTTCTGTTTTTTGGAACAGTTTCAGAAGAATAGGTATTAATTCTTCTTTAAATGTTTGGTAGAATTCCCCTGGGAAGCCATTTGGCCCTGGGCTCTTGTTTGTTGGGAGATTTTTGATTACTGCTTCGATTTCCTTACTGGTTATGAGTCTGTTCAGGTTTTCTATTTCTTCCTGGTTCATTTTTGGTAGATTATAGTCTCTAGGTATGCATCCATTTCTTCCAGATTATCTAATTTGCTGGCATATAGTTGCTCATAATATGTTCTTATAATTGGCACAAACACTTTCATATTGTTTTAGGTTGTATTCCTGATTGGCTAGCTTAATTTTAAGTGTTTGCTTAAACATCTGTGATATAGTTAAAATCTTATTTTTAATTTCTACCTGAAATGGGAAAACTGATTTGTGTAAACTTTATGTTTTAGTGTTGATGGCTAGCCCCAAAGACCATACATACCCTTTTAATTAAGTACTGAATGTAGAGCTACCTTCTTGTTGTTATAATTGTGTTCATTTCCATGAGTCTGGTTATACCGAGAATATTCTAGTCAGGACAATCTCTTAAGTAAAATAACTATAACAGTGTTAGATTTATTAGAAGTAGTTAAGTAATAATATATCTAACTAATAAAACTTTATATAACCCAATAGATGCTAGCCTATTAGATATTTGGTAAACCTTTTAAATTGTAGAAAATGAGCATATTATATACATGGTAGTAGAAAAGTCTCTGTTCTGTTTGGTTTTGTTTTAGGCACGGACACTTGCTGGTATGTTGAGAGAAGTTGAGAGAAAAAATGAAGAGCTTGGTGTGTTGCTGAAGGCACAACAGGTTGAATCAGAAAGAGCCCAGAGTGATATCGAGCACCTCTTCCAACATAATAGGAAATTAGAGTCTGTGGCTGAAGAACATGAAATACTGACAAAATCCTACATGGAACTTGTTCAGAGGTAAATTAATAAAGTAAAAGTTTCTGTGTAAAGTTGGAATCTAGAATGAACACACAGCATTTCTTTTCTGTGGCCCTAAAATCCTTTTGTAAACATTCACATATTCTGATAATTCTGTAAGTTAAGTAGTTGACAAGAAACTTACATCACAGGTAAATGAAATACTGCTTACTCAAACTCAGGATCAAAGTCGGAAACAGAATACAGGTCTCTTTGTTTCTTTCCAGTTGACTCTGCTTCTTGCCTATATTCATGCATTCCTCAGTCACTTGGGGTGTTAGCGCCACAAGAACAAGTTGAGTCTGCTTTGTTCACTGACAAACCCCAGGGCCTGCAACGGTACTCATTACACAGTTAGGCATTCCATAAATGTCGAATGACCTTAGTTGTCATAAATTGTGTTAAGTTGAGCCATATGAATTGGCCATTTCTGTACATCAAATGCATTGAAGATGAACAATTTCATAGTATTCAGTCTTATAGCATGGAAATTCAGGTGTTAGTGTTTAAAACATCTCTAGTTTGTAGTCAGTACTTCTCCTTAATGTCATTGAATATGGTTTATTTATATGTGTGACTGTATCTGTGGAATAAATTCTTAGAGGTGAATTATTGGATTAAAGGGTATGTGCTTTCAAATTTTTGATGGATTGACACGTTTTCTTCCAAAAAGGCTACACTAACTTACATGCCTACTAACAAAATAGGAGATTAATCATGTTTTCCTCCTTTGTCCAATTTTTTTTATCTTTTAGGTCAACTTTAAAACTTCTGAGCTATAAAGAAGACCCGGAACAATTATGTATTTTCTACCAAACAATAAAAATTAAAACATTCTGGTTAACTTGTTGTTTGTTTTAATTTCTAATTTAAGATTGGTTCAGATTTGAAAAAATATTCTATCTATGCTATTAATATAGAGATCTAGAAAATTTTAATTCTGCAAGGTCCATGTGCTTATTTTCCCATCAATAAAAATGAAGGGTGGGAAATGTATAGCATCTAGAAAATTTGTGACGTTAAAATTTCCTAAACAGGATACTTTCTCCTAACAACAACTTTCTTCAAAGTCTGTTTGAGGCAACCCTGATAGAGTGGACTATGGGTGTTAAGTCAGAATGCGAGAAAAAGTAAGCATTGGTCTCACGGAAATACGTGGTTTCCAGGAACCATGGGAACATCCCGCTGATGTTCCAGATAGTGAGTGAGGGGCCAAAGAGGTAAAACTCCTGCCTGCCAGGGCCAAAAGTAGCAAATAATGAAGTTGGCTGGGGAAAGAAGGGTCATCTGTAAAGGTAGGGACTATCTAAAGGCATTCAAATTCAGAATTTTAAAAACCGTGTGTGACAGATAAAACACTTCTGGGCAAATTTGGCCAGTGCTACCAGTTTGTACTTAGTGAAGTAAAAGGACATTTTATGCTTAAGATACTTGGGTGTCAAAGTTATCACTTTAGAAAGTATTTCTGTGTTTACTTTGCCAGTAAACTAAGCAGGACTGTTAGATGCAGAGCTCTAAAGAGGCAAGAGAAGTTTAGTATCCTCAACTACTTCATTAATTTGACATTTTTAATTAAACATACATTATGCCCAAGAGGCTAATGATGGCAGGTTTAAGTTTTATTTTTAAATAAACTTCATCCTTTTACAGAAGTTTTTAAAAATTTTCTAGAACTATGAAAATAACTATAATATATATAGCAAATTATGTAGAGCAATGTTATCTGTAAAGCTCTATATCCATAAATATGAGGTAAATGCCCTGCACTTTTCCTTTTTATAGTAAATATTACCTCCTAAGTCAGCCAAAATACATCTTTAATGTCTTTTAGAGTTAGTCTAACTTTATGTCCTGCTTGTTCATGACATTCCTCTTCAGTTTCTTTTCTCCATCTCCATCATATGTTTGCCTCAATAAAAATATCAACTCATCTTGTCTTTTCAGGAATGAAACCACTGAAAAGAAGAATAAAGATTTGCAGATGACATGTGACTCTCTGAATAAACAAATTGAGACAGTGAAGAAGTTGAATGAGTCATTCAAGCAACAAAATGAAAAGTAAAATATCTAGTTCTTAATTCTAATTATTTTGGATTTTTCAAAAACAGTGATTCTCTTTATACAGAGCATTGTTTTTTACAGATAAAATTAATAGAATTGCCACTTATTTTAGTCATAAAATACATATTTGGCAAAATGTAAAGGTAATTCTGTTCTTATTAATTTTCTCTTAAAATACTTGAGGAGAAAAAGAAATGAAATATTTCCTTAATGTTTTCTTCTATATTTTTTATAACTTCAGAACTATTGCCCAACTAATAGAGAAAGAAGAACAGAGAAAAGAAGTACAGAACCAACTAGTAGATAGAGAATGTAAGCTAGCAAGTAAGTAGCTTCTTATTTAATATATTGTCTATATTTTAACATATGTTGGTAGAAAAATCAAAGCATGATTTTATTTTCTACTTCTCTCATTTTTTTGAACCTTAAATCACATTTTAAACAGCTTCCCTTTTCTTGCCATAACATTTTACAGAGCAGTTTAGTTAAATTGATTAAATTGAAAAAGCAATATATTTTTTTAAAACCTGGGAATTAGAGAAAATGATTCGTTTCAAAAGAAAGAGTTTTAAAAGAACTTTAACAGCAGGTGGCAGTGCTAGGTAACTTTTAGTTACCAGCTTAATGGCAGTAGCTCTGAAATGACCCACAAAAACATTTTTGTTCTAACTCACTTGCCTTAGAACACAGACATCTGCCTATATAATTTTTCATACTTTTCTATATCCTTCTAACCCTTAAGCCCTGAGGATTGTCCTTCCCCTCATAACTATACATATAATATCAGGAACAGAAGAAGAGGGAAAGCCATGGAGATTTGGCATTTTCTATGGAATACTGGCCTAGGGGAAGAGTTTCATAGTGTTTTTTTACTCATCAAATAGTGTAGAACTTTTACAGTTGTTGTTCTTTTGCTCTAATTACATAGTGGCTAATAAACCTTTTCAGGGTAACATCAGTATCCAGCCTCTGAGCATATAGCTGACTGTTTGTTTGTTTTAAGATTTGCAACAAAAAACAAAAGTACAAGAAGAAAAGATTAAAATCTTGCAAAAAGAAAGGGAAGATAAGGAAGAAACCATTGATATCCTTAGAAAGGAATTAAACAGAACAGAACAGATAAGAAAAGAATTGAGCATTAAGGTAAGAATTTGTTGAGTTCTCACTGGTAGTAGATGAGTAAGTCTGATTTTGTGGAAAAGGTGAATTTGGGTAAATTAAAGTTCTGGTTCTTTGTAATATCTTCTAAATAAAATTACTAATCTGAAAATTGATAGTTTTTTTTTTTAATAAGGTTCTCTCACAATGTGAAAACCTGTATTTCCTAAAGTCATGAAAAACTTATTAAATATATATTGTGTACCAGCACTTACTGCTTTTAAGTGGGCCAAGAATACAGAAAGGGGTGCCCAGTTCTGAATGTCACATACAGGTGGCTGTATTTGGCTGCCTCTCCCAGCTTTTAGGGATGGGAATAATAATAGTAGTTCATATTTGTTTAGAACTTTATAATTTGCAAAGGACTCTGAAACATTTTTCTCAATCCTCTTCTCTTTAACAAATATATTAATATATAAGTATCAAATATTTTCAACCTACAAATGAAACTGAGTCTTGAGTTACTTACTGAGGGTCTGTCACAAAGCTAAGTATTCAGTATTCTGAATCGAAGTCCGCTGCTCATTCCACATTATCATGGTTGTTTGTGTGTGGTAGCTATGAAGAGCACTTTCTGGCCCATCTGCTACCAGGAAGATGGGGACACACCAGGATTAAATGACCGTTTGAACAACTACAGAGCACAAGTGACAGAGGAGGCATAAAATTTAATGCCATATTTACCAATTTCCTGGTTCTGCTTTAATGTGGTCATCTTAATAGTGATTCTGAATTGTGATGTGTAGTGTTTTCTGCAAATTTCCAGCTGCTAATATTGACTTAAAAAGACAAATTGAATGTGTCTTTCCAATTTGTATTATGTTGTTTAATAACTACTTATCTTAAGCTTACCATAAAATTTAATTAACTAAGATATAATACATATTTGTAATGTGTCTTTTGACATGGTGGTTTTACAAATGAAAAATAAGACATTTTAAAATATCTGTGAAGGGAAGACATGCTAAATTTGTTTTCCTCAATTCCTCCCCCACCCCCTATTCCTAGGCTTCCTCCCTAGAGGTTCAAAAGGCCCAATTAGAAGGTCGTTTGGAAGAGAAAGAGTCGCTGGTGAAACTTCAGCAAGAGGAGTTGAACAAACACTCCCATATGATAGCAATGATCCACAGTTTAAGTGGTGGAAAAATAAGTCCAGAAACTGTGAATCTCAGTATATAGATGTTATGTATTTATCTTCCGGGGGAGGTGTGGTAGGGAAGGTAATTTGTGACTCCAGAACAATAGCAAATTATTATCTAATTATTAATTTAGTAAAGAACCTGATCTGATAAATATTTTTATTTGGTCTTAAAAGTTTTACTTCCTGTTTCTGGCTTTTATTGCTTAAAGCTTTCTTTGGTTCTTAATTAGAATGTTCTTCTTGATCTCCATTATTGTTTTTCTAAGGTTTTTCCCTTTTCCTTAGTTGCTTTCCACTCTCTTCTCCTTTTTAATTTATTCTCATTTGTGATTAGATTTTAAAATCAAACTTTCCTGATATAACAATCCTAAAGATTAAGAAATTGAAAATACAGTTATTTAGTATAAAAAGAGAAGGTATAGCATTGCCTGAGAAGTTTTTCTCTAAATAGCACAAAAGAAAATTCAGTGAATTTAAAATAATTTTATTACTGCATTTAAAATGCAGTAAGATATATGGTATAAGTTCTAAATTTGAAAAAAATGCAATGAATAGTTACAGAAATAATGTGAAAAAATTAGAAAATATCAGATGTGTTAAACAAATACATTGTCACATTTAAAAAAACGATAATTTGTAGACTTGTTTGAGATAGCCTTAGTTTTTGACTCTTTTTAAATGTACCATGTTGGTCTGCCCATATCATTTCCAATCAATTATGAATTTCTTTTGATTTGCACGAGGACAACTTGGATTCCAGCCTTGCTACATATTCAGACATTTCTTACTTATTTATTCAAATGTGAATTACATTTAATATATTGCCTTTTGTTTAGATAGTTTTTAATTTGGCCATTTAATTTTAAGGCATAGGTTAAATATCCTTACGTATTTCTTTAATACAAAGGAATTTTTCAGTACTCTTCATTTGAATCAAATATTGTAAGTAGTGTTTAAGAAGAATTTTTGTATCAATATTTTAGTTGGTTTTATTGCTACAGTTTCCAACCATGAATTTTGCTTGGTATTTTCTTCCCTATTTATATCTTCATGTGACTTAAGTGAACTTAGATTTACTTCTGTTTTTCAACTATAGTATATCTGAATTTATGTTTAGAAACTAGACATATTTTCATAATTTGCTAATTATCAAACTCATGGTTTTACATACTTGAATACATTTTGCATAGTTCTGCAAATTTTTTTAAAAAACATTATACAGAGTAACACATTTTAGATTGCTACTTGTTCTATAAGGGGTACATTCTATTTCTTTTTTGAAATTGCAATCATTTTCAATTTTATATGAAAAAATGTTTAAATGGATAGATATGACTGAAGAACAAAAGGCTCTGTAAAATGAAACAAAAAGTTCTGTAAAATAAATAAATAAACCAAAACCTCTAGGGAAAATCAAACTATCTTTACAATGTAGACACTTTCAAGAAGATACGAGCCTAGCCCACTGCTGCCCAATAGAACTTTTTGTAATGTTGGAAATGTTCTCTACACTGTCCAGTATTATAGCCTTTAGCCACATGTGATTTTTGAGCACTTAAAATATGGTTAGTGCAACTGAAGAATTTAGATTTTAACTGCCATCCTGCTGGACAGTGCAGATCTAGTCCATTCTTGCAAGTATGCATTTATTTTAAGACGCTAAATTTGCCTATTCTTAAAGATCTATATAGACAGAGGCTCCATATATTTTTTTTTTTTTTTAAAGATTTTATTTATTTATTCATGAGAGACAGAGAGAGACAGAGGCAGAGGGAGAAGCAGGCTCCCCGCGGAGCAGGGAGCCCGATGTGGGACTGGATCCCAGGACCCTGGGATCATGACCTGAGCCGAAGGCAGACGCTTAACCGACTGAGCCACCCAGGCGTCCCATCCATATATTTTTTTTAGCAACCTTTTTTTAATACAATTTTAATGTCATTCCTGATCTCTCTAAAGAGAAAAAAAAATGTACTTTAGCTTTAGAGGTGAGTACTAATCATCATCCTCTTCATTTTTTGTTTATCCTAGTCTTTCTGTCTCTTACAGCATCTTTCATATTGTCGCTATTATTTTTCTTAATCTTAGTATGTTGAGTCCTCTTTTTTTTTTTTTTTTGCATTTTAGGTTTGTGTACCTCAGATTAATATAACAGAGTGTGTGTGTGTGTGTATTTTCTTTTTAAAAAATCTTTGACCCACCACTATAGAGTTTTACAAATGATTTCTATGTGTGTATGACCATTTCCTATTAGAGAAAGTAGAACTAAGTAAATGTATCATTATATTAGAATTGTTCAAGTTCTCTAAAAATCTTGCTATGAAGAGTTTGTCCAAGTGTACATTAGCACAGTTCCTTTTGCCATTTACATATGCCCCTTGACTAGATACGGACTTCTCTTAAAATTGGGCTGACTGAAGTTTATACTAAACTGTCTAATGTCAGGGCAAAAACAAATACTCATTAAAACTTAATGCTGTGTTTTGAGGGGAAATTGTCAGATTAGTATACTTTTAGTTTTATTTATTTGTTATAAAGTCTAGTTATTTATGTTAAGGATATAATGAGACTCTGTCTTGAGTTAGGACTCTTAGTTAAATGAGAATGTTTGACTTTCAACTTCTACCTGGGACTCATTCACATATGTTAAGGTACTTCTAATCAAGTTATATTTCCTAAACTCATAACCTTTAATCTGACTCTTTTCCTCTTTTCAAATAGTTACGAATTGTGTTTACGGCCTTGCTTCTGATATACCTACTGATGAACCAAACACATGCCCTGTTTGTGACTTACTCACTTTATAGGAGTCAGCAAACATTTTCTGTAAAGGGCCAGATAGAAAATATTTCAGGCTTTGTGAGTCATACTGTCTCTCTCTTACAACTACTTAGTTCTACAACGGTAGCAAGAAAGCAGCTATAGACAGCACATAAATAGGCATGGCTGTATTCTAATAAAACTTCATTTACAAAAACAGTCAAGGCTTTGCTATTGGGTGTTATATCTTACTGATTAATTGGCCCTATCTCATTAAGAAATGTGTCTCTTTATCTCTGGTAAACTCTGTCTTGAAGTCTGAGGTCTATTTTATTTGATATGAATATAACCACTCCAGCCTTTTTATGTTTTCTCTTGGCCTAGTATATATTTTTCTATCCATTTACTTTTAACCTGTGTTGTTATATATAAAACTTAAGATTGTAGAAAACATATAGTTCAGTCTTGCTTTCTTTTTAATCTATCTTGGCAATCAAGTCCTTAACTTTCACAGTCCACTTGAAGTTAATATTGTACTACTTAGTATAAAATGTAGAAACCCTGTAACTGTGTTGGTCCTTTTACGTTCTCATCCTTTATGCTATGGCTGACACATATATCTATATATATTATTAAACCCCAAAACAATGTTATAATTTTTACTCTAAATGATTATATGGAAATACCCTGGCTCTCAACATCATAATATATTTACCTATTTACACACAACAATACACACAAGTAGTATCTTCATTATAACACTATTTTTCTCTTTTGATATAATAAGTAATTTGTAGGGAGATACTGCAAATACCCTGTTTCTTCCACCTTTCACCCACTAGTTTCAGCATCCATTAATAATTCTTGCTTGAATCAGTTATTACTCTCATGGTTGCCACTTTTTTTTTTTAAACTTTTAATGGAAGAAAATGGAACATTTTGCTAATACCTTGATATGCTGGGAATAGTGATCAAAATTACATCATGTATTACATCATTGACAAAATATAGTATTTATAGTTTTACAGTTAATAAGAGTATGTACTTTTTTGTGTGCATATTCTCACAAGCCAAGAATTTGAGATTTGCTTTTCTATAGTTTAAGAAAATAAATAATAAGTATGTTAAGCATATGGAATATTTTTTCAACCACAGGGCACTTTGGATCTTATTTTCCTTCCAAAATCCCCAATCTGAGAATTGCTCACTTCCCTTGACTCTCTCAATGATCACCAGTAAATATTAAACACATATTACTCATAATGATAAATAAGTCTTTTGGATTAAGAAACAAATTGTTATTTTCAGCATTCACTGAGTTTACATTCAAGATAATTTTTAAAAAATGAACAAATAAAAATATGACTGACTTATGCCTTTAAAAGGTAGATGGTTTATTTTTTATAATATGGATAATGAACGTGATAAGTACTTGAAATTGTATGCTTCTGTAATCCATACATTGAGATGAAACAAAAATTTTAAAAATCATGGGTTTCTTTGAATCTGCAAATCACTTTGAAATCTTAGTCTTACTCTGTGCAGCATTTTGTAGCTAATTGACTTTCTTCCTGTCATGCAAAGACTGAGGCTTGTTTTGTTTATGCTTGTGTTCATCTAAACATTTCAAAAATACCCTAAGAAAACTTAATTATCACCATGAATGAGAGGTACCATAATTATCAGAAACCATCTTTTCTTCACATTGAACTACAAATAGTCCATCATAAACGTCATTAGATGTGAGAAGTAACTTTCCTCCCAATTAAATGCATATTTTTAGTTATCTTAATTCCCCAAGGACCTAGTGTTTATATGCTCTTGGTATCTCAAAAAAAAAAAAAAAAAAAAGAAAAGAAAAGGATAATCCTAGGATATACAGCAAAGAGCTTTTTATGTAAGGTCTAGCCAGTGCTGCATAAGAAAGTGACATTTTCGAAGTCAATAGAGTAGGTTGGGTTACAGTTTCATTATGTTATTAAAAACTAATTTTCCACTAAGTAGCTGGGCATTTGGCAGGGATTTAATAGTGAATATGATTCCCTCTCTCCATTACATTATCTACACTATTCCAAGAATTATATTTCATCTCACTAATCTCAAAGAGCCAAAAGATACAATGTATTAGAGTAGCCTTATGCTTTTCTCAAACTTCAAATAAAAAGACTTATGATTAGCCCTAGGAAAAGACAACACTGTTCATGTTCAATTAGGGTTTTCATTTACCCACAAATAAAGACTGGTATTAACTACTACACACTAATTTGTATAAAACCCACAGTTAATCAGAGCATGTTAGAGCTGAAAGGATTCTTAACAGTAAACCCAGGCCCCCTGTGTTTCAAAAAGATTTAAACTTTATATTACATTTTCAGAAAAGAAGTCTGGTGACTCAAACATACTGATCAAACTACATGATTAAAAAATAAACATGGGTTATGGGCAGTTTCACTTCTAGGAATTTATCTTAAGGATGTGCACTAAGATTTAGGATGTGCATTTCAACATTATTTTTGCACAAAATTGGAAACAACCCATGTATACGGTGTAAAATACATTAATTAAAATAACAGAGCCTTTTTAAAAAATATATTGAAATATATGGGCACATGGAAAGAGATTCCTGGTGTGTTATGTGGAAAAAGCATGAAACCAAACTATTTGTAAAAAGTGATTCGCATACCTGAGTCTCTTTAAGATATATAGGTGTGTATAAATATGCAATACATAAATATAAATGGTAAACAATGGTTGCCATTGAGTAATGAAGTTGTTTGATTTTGTTTATTTACATTCTAAAATTTGTAACTAAATGTTACTTTAAAATTTTTAAATCATGAGTTTTGTAACTACATTGAAATTTAACTTCTAGCTTTACCTAAGGAAAGTTTTATCTGTAAAATGATAATGCATACTTGATAGACTTATTTTTTTATTTTTCTTAGAAATACAAAATAAGGCGGCACCTGGGTGGCTCAGTTGGTTAAGCATCCAACTTGGTTTCAGCTCAGGTCAGGTCATGATCTCAGGATCGTGTGATCTGAGCCCTGCGTGGGGCTCTACGCTTAGCATGGAGTCCGCTTGGGATGCTCTCCCTCTCCCTGTTCCCCTCCCCCCAACTCATGCGCTCTAAATAAATAAGTTAAATAAATAAAATCTTAAATACAAAATAAAGCTGATGGCTTTTAGTAATTTCTTAGTGTGTATCTCCCTTTGGGGAGGGAAATAGGGTAGAAACCTTTATTTCCTTTATCCTTGGTTTCTTGATTTCTCATCAAACCTGTGACCAATTGTAGAAAATAATTAACAGTAAAGATTCTGCATTTTCAAGAGTGGTACAGGGTGGCAAGTTTAGTACGAGGCGTTAAATAAATCTTCAAAGTATTCTAGGGTGACTTACTGACCAAAGCTAGTCTAGGTTGCCCTCTTAACTAATTTATTTCTATGAAATAGCTATTCTAAGCGTTGTTAAGTAAACATTTTTCTCTTTGAAAGAGACATTTTTCATACTTTAACTCTGCCTTCTCTTGGGTGTCATAGCTTTTCCAACTGATCAATGTACCTACAAAATTCAGTATGAAATTGTACATTATTTTTTTTTAATTTCCTGGAAGAGATTGAGGAAAGGGCACAGTTGAGAAAAGTTGGCCAAATTTTAATAACAAAACAGTATGTCTAAGACTTGGATGCTGTTATATTCCTAGCTCTTCTGACAGATTTATGGACACTTTAAGAGCTAACAAAGTCTTACCCAACAAGGAAAAGCTCTGGAACCTTATCAGACTCAGAGGAAAGAAAACTACCCAACTACAGTCCATTCGAACCTTCATTTCTCAACTAAGGGAGAAAAATTTTTGAGAAGTATTTGTAAAGGTTACTGCCCTGAGGCACAGGCCCGGTAGATGAAAGTGGTCATCACTACTGAGCCTATGAATATGAAAAGGATAATAAGGGAATATTACGAACATCTGTGTCCACAAATTTGATAACTCAGATGAAATGGACCAATTTCTTGAAAGACACGAGCTACTAATATTCACACCAGGAGACAGGGATAATCTGAATAGAATTATATTAAAGAAATTAAATCAATAATTACTAACCTTCCGAAACAACGCATCGGGCCAAGATGGTTTTGCTGATGAATTCTACCAATCAATTCTCATTCTATGAGGGCATCGTTACTCTAATACCAAAACCAGACATTACATGAAAGGAAAGAAAATGAAAAATTGTCAGCAAAAACTTGCAAGTTGAATCCAACAACATCTAAAAAGAATGATAAACAGCCACGTGTGATTTCATAAACTGTTACATCTATACAATGGAATATTCAGCAATAAAAAGAAATGAGCTGTCAAGCCATGAAAAGACATGGAGGACACTTAAATGCATATTCCTAAGTGAAAAAAGCCAGTCTGAAAACTCTACATTCTGTATGATTCCAATTATATGACATTCTGGAAAAGTAAAAACTATCGCAACAGTAAAAATAGTGGTAGCCAGGGGGAAGTGGGGAGCATGGATAGCAGGGAGGATGGATAAACCCTGCCTAATTGAACATGAACAGTGTTGTCTTTTCCTAGGTGGGGCACAGGACATTGTTAGGGCAGCGAAACTATTTTGTATGATACTGTAATGGTGGGTACATGGCATTCGTTTCTCAACATCCATGGAGCTCTGCAATATAAAGAGTGAACCTTAATGTAAACCAGGCACTATGGTTAATATGTCATATATTGGTGCATTAATTGCCAGGGAGTGGGGTGAGTATATGGAACTCTATCTGCTTAATTAGTCTCTAAATCTGAAACTACACACACAAAAAAGTGTTTTTTTTTAAATGTTAAAAAGAAAAAAAATACACGGTGATATTATTCTCTTTTATCCCTCTCTCTTAGCCATCTAGTTCCCTTCCACAGAATCATTGACTTATCAGTTTCTTTATGTAGCCTTAAGGAGATGTGCAATACATACAAACATGTATTGTATGCATATATATTTTTTTGGTGGGTTACAGAAATGAAAGCATTTCATACATACCGTTCTGTACCTTCCCTTTCTCACCACATGATGCCTAGGAAAATGTTCTAGGGTTCTCATTATGGTGTTAAATTTTTCATGACTGCCACACGTGTAGAAAGTACTTATTTCTGTTTCCTTTTTTGTTAACTATTTAATCCCTTTCCATTTTTTTCTCTGGGGCTATCCATCTTTTCCTGATTGGATTGCAAGTAGTCTTAAGTAAAATTTCCAATTATGATAAAAGTTGAAAGGATCTTTCCCAGTTATTTGACTGATTTTTGACTTTATGGTGTACACATCTTCCTCAACTTATGATAAGGTTATGTCCCAATAAATCCATTGTAAACTGAAAATATCTAAGTTGAAAATGCATTTGATACACCTAACATACTAAACTTGATAACTTAGCTGAGCCTGCCTTAAACATGCTCAGAACACTTATGTTAGTCTATGGTTGGGCAAAATCATCTAACACAAACCCTATTTTATAATAGAGTGTTGAACACCTCATCTAATTTATTATATTCTATACTGAAAGTGAAAAACAGAATGGTTGTACGTGTATCAGTTGTTTACCCTTGTGATCCCATGGCTGACTGGGAGCTGCCCAGCATCACGAGAGTATCGTACCTCACGTCACTCTCTTGGGTAAAGATCAAAATTCAAAATTTGAAGAATGATTTTTACTGAGTGTATGTCTCTTTTGCACCATCCTAAAGTCAAAAAATAGTTAAGTTGAACCTTTGTAAATTGGGGACCATCTGTATTTTTTTGTATGAAGAATTTTTTTTCATTTTAAATGTGTTATCACCCATAATTTGTGTTATTGTACTTTGATAATATTTTAATATTTCATAGAACTGGTGTTTCCTTGTTTTTTATTTGAGAATTTTCCTGAATGTACTTGTTCATTAATTTTTCCCATATTATTTTAGAATCATTTTATCTAGTTAAAAAAATGACACTTTCATTTGATTAATGTTAGATTTATAGATTACTTTAGAGAGAATTGACATCTTTACATTGTTAAATCATCTTTTTTAAAACAAATATGCCTCTCCAAGGGTTTTATTTTGTACCTAAACCATCACTGAATTTACTTAAGAGAATCACCTAAGAGCTACTATAAATAATAAGCCATTTATATCATCTATAAATAAGAAAAATGTTATATCCTCATTTCCAAGTTTTAAATCATATATTTCTTTCTCTTATCCAGGTCTATTTAAAAAAACTATATGGTGATAAAGAACTTTGTTTATTCCTGGCTTTAATGGAAATGCTTCTAGTATATTCCTGTTAAGCATGATGCTAACTTTTGATTTCAGATATATATGTTTTAATGTGTTAGGCATTTCTATTTTATTCAGAATTTATCAAAACTGGAAGTGGATTATAATAAAATGGATACAAAATTTATCATATATTTTGCCATCTATAAAAGATAATGTGGCTTATTCCCTCTTTTTATGTATTAGTATGTATCAGTCAATACAAGCTAGTTTATACTGCAGTAATCAATAACCTCAAATTCTCAGTAGCTTAAAACAACATGGTTTATTTCTTGCTGATATTACACATCAGAGGAGCTGCATGTCTTCCTTACCCCCAGACTCAGGCTCATAGAGCAGCCATCATCTGGAGCATTGAGAGTCTCTATAGTAGAGGAAAATGGAGCCACTGACTTTTCAACTTTCCACACATTACCTTGGTTCTCACTTTATTAACGAAGGCGAATTACATGACCACATGGAACTGCAAGAAGAGAGGGGAGAGACATCCTACCAAGTGCCTTGGAAAAGAAGTAGGATCAACATATGATGAAGTATATTAATATATTCCTTAATTTTGATATTCCTTAAATTCCTGAAATAAACAGAACTTCATCATAGAAAATTTTAAATGGGTTAATGGATTCTGTTAGGTAACATTTTATTTAGAATTTTTGCAATGATAATCATAAGTGAGATGGTTTTCAGTTTGTGTGCTCATGTGTGCTAACTTTGTCAGGGTTTGGTATCATTATTCCAGCTTTAAAAAAATTAAGAATATGGGGGCACCTGGCTGGTTCAGTAGAGGATGTGACTGTCGATGGGGTCATGAGTTCGAACCCCACATTGGGTGTAGAGATTACCTAAAAAAAAATAAGAGTATTTTACTTATTTTCTTATGTTCCTCTATAATTTAAGCAGAATAGGAGTTTTTTGTTCCTTAAAGGTTTAATAAAATTGACCTGTGAAACCATCTACGCGTGATGTGGTGTTTTTTTTTTTTTGGAGGGGAGTTAGTGCCATGATGGCTTTCTATATTTCTTCTATGTTAATTGGTTTGCTCAGAATTGTTTTTCTCTCTATTCTGAGTTATTCTAATAATTTATTTCTGTTAAAAATATCATTTATTTTAATTCCAGGTCTTCAATTGTTTTGCACGTGTTTGAACAAAGAAGTATTCTGATATGCTTTTGATTTCCTCTGCATCTATAATTATCACCCAATTATCTTTTCCTGTTTTATGTATTTAATCTTTTACATTTTATTCTGCTTTTGATCAACCAGAAGTTTATTAATCTATTTCAAAGAACCCGGGTCTTGGATGTGTTTATTACTTCTATCATTTTTCTTTTTATTAATATATAATTTCTCATTTTATTAAAAATTTTTTTAATTCTGAAAAATATACACATGTAGAAGAATGCACAAAATATAACACCAGGGAACGACTACCCAAGTTGGAAGTCTACCTCATGCTCCTTTTCGATCTGTCCTTCCCTCCTCCTCAAAGGTAACTACTGTAGTGCTAACACCACAGTTGTTTTACCTGGTTTTAAACTTTATATAAAAAGAGTCACCCATAGGTGCCTGGGTGGCTCAATCGTTAAGCGTCTGCCTTTGGCTCAGGTCATGATCCCAGGGTCCTGGGATCGAGCCCCGCATTGGGCTCCCTGCTCAGCGGGAAGCCTGCTTCTCCCTCTCCCACTCCCCCTGCTTGTGTTCCCTCTCTCGCTGTGTCTCTCTCTGTCAAATAAATAAATAAAATCTTCAAAAAAAAAAAAAAGTCACCCAGTACATATCCATTTGTATCTTTCTTCTTTTACTCAACATTGTGAGATTTAAAAAATTTTTTCGTGTCTAAATTTGTTCCTATTATATTAAAACACAGTTGATTTTTGTATATTAACCTTGTATCCAGCCAACTTGCTAAAATTACTTACAATTTATTCATCTACTCTTTTGAATTTTTATATACATTTCCAGTTTGTCAGGGGGCGAAATGACAGTTTTCTTTCTTTCCAATTCTTACACTTTTCACTTCTCTTTATCATTTTATTGTACTTTGTCAATTTATTTATTTTTAAGACCTCTAATAAAATGTTGCTTCAAATGGACATTTTTATCTCTTTTCCAATCTTGAAGGATATGATGTTAACATTTCACAAGTACGTATAATTGATGTAACTGGGGTTTTTTTGTTTGTTTGTTTTAGAAATGCTTTATAAGGTTTAAGAAGTTTCTATTTTTAGTTCAAAAGAATTTAAAATTTTTATTAAATGTTTTCTTTGCAAGGGATATAAGTAGGATGGGCTTCTCTATTCCCATCGATCCAGCAGAATTTGAGCTTCCTATCTCTGCAATCTTAAGCTCTATTGGATTTAAGTTTCTGGTTCCCAGAGTACAATTCTTTCACCAAGGGATACAACAAATGTTCTGTTAAACTGCAAGTTGAGACTAGCACCTAGCCACTCTGAGCTTCTAATGCCAGTGAACCAAGAGGAAAAGAAGAGGTAACTGTACTGGCTGAGATGATGATTCTGTACAATTCCCAATGAAGGCAGGGAGAAGAATGTCTGGAACACAGGAGGACTTCTGGGGTTTCTCTTAGTACTCCTATATCTGTGATGAAAATTAATGAAAAACTACAATAACTCCTCATGACTCAGGAATGACAGTTTGCACCACCTTAGCAAGCAACAAACTGACCAGCTAAAGTGTTTACTAAGGGCAAAGGAATATGAAAAGCTTAGTGTTAGAAGGAAATTTGAAATACCAGCAATGACTACGTGTCCAGTTTCAAAAACAGGAACTGTAGTAGTTATGAGTATTTCATCCCAACTCTGAAATAAATGTGTGTATTCTTTTCTTTTCAATCTCAGTTCTTTTTCTTTGCTTTTCTCCCATCTTCTATTCACCTGTTTTCTAACATAAGATGTGTTAATGGTGGTTAACCTTACAGCCTAGTATTTAGGTTACGAGACATCAAAGGGCAAGTGTGATTCAGCCCAAAGAAGAATGGGCATCACTCGTGATCGAGATGACATGTGGAACTGTGTGTCCTCTGGGGAGAAGTGAGTATGTTTTGGTTGTACAAGGATAGAGTAGAGGCATGGTTTTGCTATTGTCTTTATTTGGAAGTTAAGTATGGCTGGAACTATATTTCCCAGAACTGTTTCTTAAGGCTTACGATTAAGTGAGTTAGTCCAAAGAGAAACTGCATAAGATTTGGAAAGCAGAGACAAGGCAGCTGTCATGACTTTTTGAAGGTTTCATTGGTTAGGTGTAGTGAAAGAGAGATGCAGAGAAACGAGGTGATTCCAGATTCTCTTCACTCTCTCCTGCTCTGGGTGCCACTCTTCTTCCCACTTGGTAGTCCTACTGACCCACAGCAGCCCAGGCTCACCACCAGACATGGAGACTGCAGCTTTCCCTACACATCACTTCCTTTTCTTCATAGTCTCCCCCTGGCAGCTACCCATATTCTCTCTCAAGCTCCCAACTTGCTTCGGTGCTTCAGGAGGTTAGCTAGTAGCTTGTCTCTGATCCTCCACTTTCCCCTTTTTCCACAATGGTTCCATTTATTCCTACAGTGGATCCCTTATTACATGGTACTCGGTTCTGCCTTCCGGATGGAATCCTGACTATTAACACTCATATTCCTTTCTACCTCCAGAAATTATTTCTGATCCCTCTAACATTTTCACTTTATTTTATTAGATATTATTCATGTATTCCTCATAGGCTGTGGGTTGCAGAGAAAGATCTCCTTATAACTGTATTCTCTTTGTTAGAGGCTTGGAGGAGTTGTCATGCACCCTTTCTTCTCTCTGGGATATATTTAATTAAAAACAAACAAAAACACTAAGCAGGAGTCAAAATACAGATTTAGTTTAATAATGGAAAAGTTGAATTTCAGAAATTGGCAAGCCAGCCTCCCTCTTATCCTATTTAAAATCTTCTCATTCAGTCATCAGAGAGGAAGCATTAAATCTCCACTCTGAGGAGGGCTGTCTAGTGTGTTTGCCACAGGGAGAAGTAACTGAGGAGGAGAATATACTTCACTTAGGGACCCACAGTTCCAAGAGAAAGAGGGATAGACCTGCACTGTCTATGTTTCTAAACAGTAACCTGTCTGCGAAATGGTGTCATGAATGTCAGGCTCTTCCAAATGTCAACAGGCAGTTGAAAGTCACTCCTCCCTCACGGAGGGACCCCACAAGTGTACATTCTAATATGGTCTCTTCTTTGGATGTAGGGGAAGACCCCACATTGGAAACTTGGGGACATGGGACTCAGGGTTCTACCTTTATATACTTTCCTTGCCCTAGTGTCACTAAAGCTTAAAGATCATTCTTGTAAATACTTTATTATGGCTACCCGGACTGACATCTCCTATTTATAATCTTATAGACTGACCCATGACCCACGTCAATGCCTCCTTGCCTATCTGATTTCTTTCTTAAAGAACAATAAACTCTACAGAGTGGGAAAACAAAATTCTATACTTGCTTTCCCATTATTTCTTGATGGTAGGGGTTTGTCCTGAGCAGTGGTTCTGGCCAGTGAGCCATAGAAATCTGCTAAGTGGAGTGTTGTACTTGAAAAGCTTCTGTTTATAAAAGGAGACAGACACAGGTGTCATCAGCCCTTTTCTTCCTTCTTCCTGTCTTGCACATGTGTCTTTTAGTACTATTTGTTGAAGCAATGAAAATAGCAAAGGAAGTGTAATTATGGATATAAATAATCCTTACCAACTATTCTAAATTGGGAGGGGAAGGGTCTTGGTTAGTAGATACTTACATTGGATTTGGATGCATTTTTCCTGTCTTATTAATCATAAGGCTGTCTAATAAGTCTGTTAATATTTTTCTCAACACAACTTATTTACAAAAAAAATCTAATATCTTTTTACTAGGTTCTCACATTGTTAGTACCTTAGACAGTAGTTCTCAAATTTGAGTATCCATCAAAATCACCTGGAGAGATGTTAAAATACAGATTGCTAGGACCCAAAGACTCATGCCAAGTTTCTGATTCCAGCAGGTGTGAGATGGGTCTAATAATTTGCATTTCTGACATATTCTCAGGTGATGCTAATGGTACAGATCTGGGAACCACACTTTGAAATTTACTGTTTTACAGTATCAATGCTGGCTTGTCCTTTTCCATACCTATCTTGAGATAATAGACCCCAGTTGATGTTAGATGCTGTGAGGAGCCAAACTATGTTAAATTTTGATAAAGCAGGAATTATGGAGTGACTCAAGTGTTAGGAGCACATCCTCAAAAGTTGCCTTATCAAAAAAAAAAAAAATAGTGACATGACTGACTGGCTCAGTTGGTGGAACACGGGACTGTTGATCTTGGGGTTATGAGTTTGAATCTTACGTTGAGTGCAGAGATTACTTAAAAATAAAATCTTTTAAGGGGTGCCTGGGTGGCTCAGTCAGTTAAGCATCTGACTCTTGGTTTCAGTTCAGGTCATGATCTCAGGGTTGTGAGATCTAGCCCCACATTGGGCTCCAGCGTGGAGCCTGCTTAAGATTCTTTCTCTTCCTCTCCCTCTGCCCCTCCCCACCTCTCTTAAAAATAGTAAAATTTTCTTCTCACCTTGGTTAATGATTTCTTGTGGCAATGTCTATAAATTTTAGGATCGATTTGTAAGAGGATAATTAATAATCAGTATTTCTTACCACATGACTTTTTAATAAAAAATAAGGGAAAATTAAACCAGTTTCCAACTTAATAATAATTGAATAGCTCACTTTTTTTTTAGCTGATGGAAGAACCAAATGATTTTAATTTAGTTTTGGATGTCATTAGTTTGGTAGAGTGTTTATCAGGCATCTCTAAGGATGAACCTATTGGAAGATAATGTATTATCAAATAGACTGGTATAATTTTCTATTTGCAAGTTAAATAAATTAATATGGTTGACATGGTGTTTTATCATCATATGCAACTGTAGATTTCTGATGTGTGCTTTGGTGATTACTATCATTCAGTCTTCTTAAAGAACCTAGACATCTCATTAGTATTCTGTTACTGAGCAGTGCGATCATGTGTGCAGCAGCTGGAGAGGGACCATATATTTCACAGAACCCTGGATTAATGACAAGAAATGTTCTGGTAGTGACCCATGAACAGAGAGCAGAAAGCATGTCCAATGTACAAGCCTATCTTTTTTTTTATGTTATTATACAAGCCTATCTTTTTAAAGTAAGTTTTTAAAAAAAATCTTCATGGTAAAGATCTACTTGGCTCTCGACCTATGCTCTGTCTTTACCACCAAATCCAGTATGGTCTTTCTCCATCTTTAGGCTGATCCCCACACAACAATCTAAGGTCAGTCCTGCCTTTGATCAGGAGTCATTTAAAAATCCCTGCGGCGGGGGCTGGGTGGGGGCAGGGTGGTGGTTTCACCTGGTGGAACTAGGTGATCCAGCTCTAATTAGGTGTCCAGATGCCACTAGTTAGGCTTTTGTCTTTTAACTAAGTCCTACCTTAAAACCACAGTCCTAATAAACGGGCTCCTGACTGCCACATGCGTGTTGTAGTTTCCTGGACAGAACCCTCATTCCTCCATGACTTGGGCTTGGACTAGTCCCCAGGTTTTCAAGAAATATAACCTGACTCTCTCCTAATGTCTGATTCCCTGCCCTGTGCTGTGAGGATTCAAGTGCATCTGTCACCTGGATGATGGTCAGGTCATAATCAATACCTGTGTAGGACTTTACCTTTGACAAACCACCCTCTTATCTTTTCATATATTCTCTTCTTTGAGCACCAAAATGATCAGGTGAGCATGGTGATAGTACCTCAATTTAATTTTAATTTAATTATAGATAATCTAAGGCTCAGAAGGGTTCAATAAACTGCCCAGGGTCCCTGAGCTAGTAAATACTCAACAGTGATGCAAGAACAGATCCTCTGAACATAAATCTGGTACTATTTTTCCTAACCCTCCCTATGTGCCAGATTTCCCTGAAATTCTGGCACTTCTGCCTGAACTTCTTTCTACTGCTTGCTATTGGGACCTTCTCTAGAGTAGTCTGATCTCCAGACTTAGTCTTGCCCATTTTGTCTATCCTCAAAACTTATAAGAAGGATAAATGAGTAAGTAAATACATTTCTCCAAAAGGTTTGCTATATCTGAATTGAATTAAAGTATAGTCACAAAAGATATGCAATTTGTCCGTAGGAAGAATAAGTCACCCAAAACATCAATTTATCTCATAAGCAAGGTTCCCTTCTTGTTGGCTACTCTCCTGAATATCTAAATACAAAAACTGGCACCAGCTTGTTCATTTAGGTAAGTTGCCTAACGTTGGCAGGGTGGGGACGGTCAGGGGTACTGGCATCTGGAGGGCAGACTGGCTCTTACCCTGAAGCAGTTCAGGCTCTGGGATGAGCCCCATCCCACCTTCTTTTCAATACCCTGGAGATAATGCTCTCCTTACATTCCTTCCAACTGAGATTCACTTAACTGCTTTTGTAAATAAAATGCCCTACACTTGAGGAGATTAATATGTTACTAATATTATTACCTTGTTTTTACATATTTTACATTTTCCAAGCATTTTTACACTGAGAAACTTGATGTTCAGAGAGGTTTAGTAACTATCCCAAGGGTGCATAATTAGAGACTGGAACCAAACCCCCTGTACTCTTATCTTTCCCTCTTTCCACTACACACGTGTTTACTAGTGCCTTGACCCTGGATTGCTCCTTCATTCCCTCCTTTGTTTTTACAAGCAATAGCTAGAGACCACTTCAAAAATACTTGTTAGGGGTCTGTATGCTCCTACCCAGTGTGTCTAATTGTGCATGGTACTTTAAGATACCAAAATCTACCTGGGTAGGGCAAGTATCTTGCACTTGATAGATGCTTGAAAGAATTATTAGAGGTGGAAAAAAAATTGGAGAAGAAAGACGGGCTGCCTGATGCTCATTGGCCCCACTGCTAAATATGACAGCTACTAGCCTCTGGGGCTACTGAGCACTTGAAATGTAGCCAGTCTGAATTCTGGTGTGTTGTAAGGATAAAATACACACCAGATTAATATATGTGTATCTTACTATTAAAACAAGGAAGATTTCTCATTGATAACTTTTAGATTGATTGCATATTTTGGATATATTTTGGATCTTAGCGATAATAAGGTTTAGTTTATTAATAAGTTCATTTTACCTGTTTCTCTTTACCTTTTTTAAAGTGACTACTGAAAATTTAAAATTACACATGTGGCTTACATTCTGTTTCTGTTGGACAGTGCTGCCCTCAGGCATTGATTCACTACCTTGCAATTCCTAAATTGCTTGTTTCCTCCTTGGTATCTTTCGTATAATTTCTTCTCCTTAAATCTATGTCTCTTTCTTCATAACTTGGTTTGTCACAAAGTTTGACCCCCAATTAACCAGCTTATGCTTAAAGTCAAACACCATTACGGTACTTACACCCACAATTATTATGAATTATTCTGTTTCTAAAAGAAGACCCAGTCTTCATGAAATTTCAAAGACAATGCCCCCCCCCTCTTTTTTTACATTGTTCTAGGACACCTAGTGTAGCTCTAAGAGTCTGTTGAAATGGGCTTGACTGACATCCTGCAGATTTATAACGTTATCCTAAGTGACAGCCCAACTAATCCTTCCCTTCAAATACAGAGACTGCCAGTTACACTAGGTGTTCTTAGTAACCAAATGTAAATTAAAAAGAAAAAAAAATTCTTACCTCTATTTCCACTGCCATTCTTTCAGGCCAAACTCTCACTTCCCTTTTGCATTATTCTAGTTGCCTCCCGCCTGAAATCTTTACTCCTGGTGTCCCCATCAATTACATCCTGAATCCCACTAGCCATTCAATCTTCCTAAAATACCACAGTTTTCATGTCAGATTTTGCTGAAAAATCTTCAGTGACATCCAATAGCCTAGAGCAATAATTCTCAAACTGTGCTTTACTGAACCACATGATTTTGCTCATCTTGGGGTTAACATTTCTTGAACCAGAACAGCTATCCTCTGACTGTTCATCATGTTCAGTGTTCTGGTTTCATGAACATATGGGATACAGTTATACTAACTGTTTTAATGTTCTTATCTACTAATTCTATCAGTCATGTCACTTCTAGGTTAGGTTTGATTGATTGATTTTTCTCATTTTAAGCTGTATTCCTGTTTTTTTTTTTTTTTTTTTTGAATGCCTGGTAGTTTTTAATTGGATGCCAGACATTGAGAATTTAACTTGTTGGGTGCTGGACATATTTGTATTCCTATAAATATTTTTGAGCTTTGTTCTGGGATGCAATTAAGTTACTTGGAAATTGATTGTTTCAATTCAGATTTTTAAGCTTTGTTAGGAAGAACCAGCACTGTGCTTTAGTCTAAGGTGACTTTTCCCCACCATTGAGGTAAAACTCCTGTGAATACTCTTTCAGATTTCTAATTTCTGAGGTATGAAGTTTTCCACTTTGGATTGGGGAAATAGGACATATTTCTGGTGAGCTCTGAGAGGTTTTCGTCTAATCCTTTGGGTGGTCCTTTCCCCATACACATGCACTGATCACTACTCAGCTGGATTTGTGGAGATCCGCTGTAGATCTCCAGAGCCCCGTCTTTCAGCAGCTCTCTCCTTTGCAGTATTCTGCTCCATGAACTCTAGCCACCTTGGCGCACCTCAGACTCCCAGTTCCCATCTTGAAAATTCAAGGATGGTGCTGGGCATGATCTGAAAACCTGTGCCCTGGCCTGGAAATTCTCTAAGCAATAATCTGGGGCAGTCATGGGGCTCATCCTGTTTGTTTCTGGTCGCTAAAGGATCATTGCCCTTCGTTGTTTATTGACTGGATGACTAGAAAACCATTGTATCATGTATTCTGTGGGTTTATTTAGTTGTATGTGAGAGGGTAAATCTACTCCCTATTTCTCAATCTTGGTGGAAGCAGAAGTTTCAGTCGAGAGACTTAAATTGCAGTTTGTTTTAAAAATATATTTGGCCCCTAAATGAGTATTTTAAAAATCTAGAATAAAATCTAGCCAGATTTTGGGAGATCTGCCTTCCTTGATCTGCCCTCAGTCTAAATTTCTAATTTATTGTCTTATTTCAGGCAGCATGACTAAATATAGCTTGTATGTTTCCACCTCTTTATGCACAAGTTTCCCATGCTGTCAATGTGATACTGTTTCCCTGGCTGGTGCTCTCTTATCTGGTCCTCCATTCTGGTCCTTTTTACCTTATAAGATTACTTTAATTATGTTTACCTCATCTTACCAACAATATCATACGATCTTTTTTTTTTTTTTAAAGATTTTATTTATTTATTTGACAGAGAGAGAGACAGCGAGAGAGGGAACACAAGCAGGGGGAGTGGGAGAGGGAGAAGCAGGCTTCCCGCCGAGCAGGGAGCCCGATGTGGGACTCGATCCCAGGACCCTGGGATCATGACCTGAGCCAAGGCAGACGCTTAACAACTGAGCCACCCAGGCGCCCTATCATATGATCTTTTAAGGTGGGAGCCATGTCTGAAATTTTTATATTTTTCCCAAAAGCTTAACATAAAGATTGAGCAGTAAGTGAACACTCAACATGTGTTTGTAATTTGTCTATCAGAATGCCCAATAGCCTGACAGTAGGAGCCTGGAATTTTATTCTTGCTAGTCTTAATCAGCAGCACACAAATTACTATATGACAGAATAAAAATAGACTATGAGGTAATTTCTGAGTAATCATGATATGACATTATAAACGTAGTCAGCTTACTTTTAAAAAGTCCAGACAGATGGTAAAACATTCCATGTGATTTCTATTCTGTGTGCTCTATGTCCAATTCAATGGCTCACAACGTCTCACTTCCATTTTCTCAGACACCAAGGGTCCTGTACTAAAATTTTCCACGGTACCAGGTCTTTTCTTTGTACCCTGTAGGACAGAGTATGTAATGTCACCTTCTCTATTTTCACTGACACCAAAGCTACATGAATCCTAATTATTTACTGAGCGTAGTTGTCTCTGGGACCAACCTAGAGGCAAGACGCCAGAATGGTTAAGAGCATGACCTCTGGTGTCAGACTGCCTGATGTTGAGCACTAGTTTTTCTGGATATTAGCACTGTGACCTTGTGCTGTCATTTCTTCTCCCAGGCCTCAATTTCTCGTCTATCAACAGGAGATGATAATAGTAGCCGCCATGTAGAATCCTGTAGGACCTTAGATCTCCCTACCACACTCTGTGGGAGTTCAGTGCTTTTGAATTGAATTGAGATATATGTTCATACTCCTAAATTGGGTCATTGCTTTTTAAGGACAAAATTCCTTACCAAATTGTTTGAAACCCATGGCAATGACCAAGCACAGAAAGGCACAGCCATTATCTCTGATTTTAGTGGGTCTATGAGCTCAGTCTGCTTCACTAAGTAGACTATTGCAAGAAGTTTAAGATCCAAGGAAATTAATTACACTCTATTCCTGCCTATTAGTCTTGCCAGGATATAGTCATTCTTGATTAGTGAGAAACTGAATAAATTCTACTTTTATATGCCTCCAATATAATTACAGTTCTTTTATTGTGATAATAATTGTTGCCATTTATTAAACACCTCTTTTCCAGGCATGGTTCTGAGGACTTTATAGATATTATTTAAGATGAAAACCTTATGATGTAGGCATAATATGGATGAGAAGGCTAAGGCACAGAGAGAATAAAGATCGTGCTCAGTGTCACGTGGGTAGATAAGAGCGGAGTCAGAATTCACACTCAGGCAGCCTGACTGCAAAGCCTACCACAGACCACCTCTGTTCTTCTGATAAGCCAAGATTTTATTTTATTTTATCTATGGTGACATATTTGTCAAATCCCAAATTGGCCTAACTAGTGTAGAGTTTTAGAAGTTCTAAGACATGGTTAACATGAAATAGGAGTCATGGAAATGCATTCCAGGCATTACTGGGGAGTGGGATGGGTAATGATTTTTTTAAAAAAACATTAAAAGCTATCTAGAATAACTTACAGTTTCTCACAAAATATAGGCTCTACAGCTGAGAGTCCTTTGCAGTGAGAGATGGTGAAGCGTGTTCCCAGGGCACCTGGGGCAAGGTGAACTTGGGGAGAAAGCTTGGCCTCTCCTGGAGTATGGAGAAGTACTAGAATGTGCCAGTGTATAAGGCACCAGAGAAAGGGCAATTGAGGCTGGTCTTTAGGGTTGGCTAGGAGGTCTAAAGAGGTCAGAGTAGACGCTGATGGTTTAATAGAGTCTCCCCCCTTGCTTACTGTTGTTTAGTACGCTAGCTCTCAAAGTGAGATCCCCAGACCAGCAGCAGCAATGTCAACTGGGAGTTTGTTAGAAATGCAAGTTCTCAGGCCCCATCCCAAACATACTGAATGAGAAACTCTAGGGGTGGCACACATCACTCTGTCTTCACAAACCGTCTAGGACATTCCCAATAGACACTACATTTTAAGAAGCTCTGATGGCAGGATACCTGTTGAACTTCACAATTAGAAATAAGAGTATTAAGGGGCACCTGGGTGGCTCAGTCGTTAAGCGTCTGCCTTCAGCTCGGGTCATGATCCCGGGGTCCTGGGATCGAGCCCCGCATCGGGCTCCCTGCTCCGCGGGAAGCCTGCTTCTCCCTCTCCCACTCCCCCTGCTTGTGTTCCCTCTCTTGCTGTGTCTCTCTCTGTCAAATCAATAAATAAAATCTTTAAAAAAAAAAAAAGAAAAAAGAAATAAGAGTATTAAAATGTGAGAAGATTATTGAGAGCTTTTCAAGATGAATTTTAGATACAGATACACGTAAATGAATGTTGACTCCCTGCATCTGATCTATTTTCAAAGTCTTTTTGACTGAGGTAAGTGTACCAGATAAGTCCAGTCCTCACTTCTTTTCCCCCTACATGACTAAGCTTCATAAAATCAAGGCTTAGCTTGTGGCATAGATCAAATGGGCTGCAGTGAACGACTGGGTGACAGCCAAACGCTTTCACTTGGGAAAACATGTGAGTGCAAGTAATATGTGTTAATGGATGGGTATTTTAAAACCTGTTCTAATTTATATTTTTTAAATAAAAATCACTGGAAAAAATAAGCAAGACTACTGTTATTGTTTGGTTTCAAATATTTTGTAATAAGTCTCAACACAGGGCTGAGACGTTCTCCTCAAGAGCATGAGCTCCCGGAGGGCAGGGACCTGCCTTATTCATCAGTGTTCACCTAAAGACTGGCACAGAGCCCAGTGCCCAGCTACCCAACACACAGATCATGAGCTGCACTGACTGGAAATGAGTAAAAAGATCAGAGAGCTTTCACCTCATAAGTAAGAGAACAGAGATAGGACAAGGAAGCAGAACAGGGGAAATAAATTTGAGATTTGACAACTGCCGTCTTCTGCACAGTGAGGACTAGTAGAAGCTCTGCATAGATGTACATGCCTCACACCTGCAAAATCAGGTAGCTCCGATTTGTGAGATTCGTAATTTTAACATGCTTATTGGTGGCATGAATTGATTAATAAAAGGCTGCATGGAGAGTTTGTTTAGTGAAGCATCAGAACTACTGAAGAGTCTACCTTTATTGGCCCATTTTATGCATTTGCATTCAGTTTCAGTGATGCGGGAAAAAGTCATGCTGCTGAATGACAGACCCAGAAGTTTTTAGAGATATTGGAATTGCAAATGACAGCCCAGCACCTCTTCTTCTTTTTTTAAAAATTAATGTTAGACACGATCAAAGAATAAAATCAAAAGACATATGGGTGCCCATCATGTGCCCCTAATTCTAATTCCTGACCATTTTTAAAAATAATACAAGTATTTTACTTCAAAATTAGTTACCTGGTTTGCTCAGAAAGTCTGCATTATTTCCAATATACAGCAAGCATTGGTGAAATATATTTTGAAATTTATCTCTTAGATTCAAAAGGCAACACGATAACAGACCCACATTATAAACCATGGCATCTGCTTTGTTTCCAACTTTACATCTTAAAGATAAAATTTATTACATTCTTTTGCAATGTGCAATCTTATTAAAAATAGGCTAGACATGACAACATCTAAACAGAAATTACTCCTTTGAATCTAGCCACTCATTAAAAAATACCCAGCAGCATTAACCCTTCTAGCTGAAAAACATGTTTTGGGGAGGTTTTTTTCCCCAGTGGATTCTTTCTTTGATCTTTTTACCAGGTTCACAAAGGATGTTTCAAAATTGATGAGAGGATTGGGCAATTGATGAACCTGAGCAATAAATGGGGGGAAAAAAAAGGTCTCTTCTTTATGCAGTGGTGCTGGGTCACTTCCAGTTGATAGCAATTTTCCAAATAAGTAGGCATCATCTGCTAAAACATCTGTGCCCACCTGGTTAGAGAAGAAAATGATGATTTTTAAAAAGATTTTATTTATTTATGTGGGAGGGAGTGAGTGAGAGAGAGCACAAGCCGGGGGAGAGAGGGAAGAGGCAGAGAGAGAAGCAGGCTCCCCGCTGAGCAGGGAGCCCAATGCGGGACTTGATCCCAGGAGCTGGGATCATGACCAGAGTGGAAGGCAGATGCTTAACCAACTGAACCACCCAGGCACCCCAAAAATGATGATTTATTGGAAACATTAGAAGTTCATTAATTCATTTATTCATTCATCATTTATCTACTTAGAGTAGTAAAAAGCCTTCATAAAAGGTATATTTTCCCCCAAATCATTAGTTTCAAAGTATCTCAGCTGATTATTGTTTTGAAGCGCTCTGTGGTAAGCTTTCCACCATCTTCCAAAGCATTGGAACCCCTGATTTTTTAGCTGAGCACAAAGCCACCTGGAATTAAGACTGTTTCATAGTCTTCGCTAGCAGCCAGGGAAATGTAAGCATCCTTTGCAAGTAGGTGTTATTAAGTTAAGTTTCTGGGAAGTTCTTTAAAGGGCATGGTCCATCTATTTTCCTTCTTTCTTCTGGCTTGAAAATGGACAAAATGTCCAGAACTCTAACAGAATTTTGAATCATGAGTTGACCTGGGGAATGGAAACCTTGCACGATAAATAGATCGTCAAGAAAGAAGAAATCTGATCCTTTGACTGAGGTAAACATACATCCTGGATTAACTCCTTCCAGACTCCATGACAGAAATAAACTTCTATCTTATTTAAGTCATTGTTATTTAGGAGTTTTCTGTTCCTAACTTGTCTATTTGCAAAGGGCAATTTTGTTAGTGTTGTTGTTCCCCTTGGCAACAAATACCAGAACTGCCAAGAAATACTCACTAAATATAGCCATTTGTAATCCTCTAAAGCTAGACCAAAAAAAAAAAAGTTAGTTATAAAAAGAAAAGATAGTTATATCTAACTATATCAAAATATAAGATAAATGTTACATAAACAAATTCAGGAAACAAATGGCATGGTAACTCGAATTAATTAAGACAGATGACAGACAAAGGATTAGGATACAAAATGTGCAGAGAACAATTGCAATTTGAAAAAGAAAAGCAGGGCGCCTGGGTGGCTCAGATGGTTAAGCGTCTGTCTTCGGCTCAGGTCATGATCCCAGAGTCCTGGGATCGAGTCCCGCATCAGGCTTCCTGCTCCTTCGGGGCCTGCTTCTCCCTCTGCTTCTCTCTCTCTGTCTCTGTCTCTCATGAATAAAAAAATAAAATCTTTAAAAAAAAAAGAGAGAAAAAGAAAAGCAAATACCCCCACAGGAAAATAAGCAACATAAATAAGCAGAATAAACAACTCAGACAAGAATCAATCCAAATGACTGATAAGCATTTGAAAAGATGCTCAAATTCTGTAATAGAGAAATGAAATTAAAGTTAAAATGAGATATTACTTTATGCTTATTGGATTGTCAAAAATTAAAAAGAATGACTGCCAATTACTATCAGTAATCAAAAAAGAATACTTTCATACATGGCTAGTGTAATTAAGTGTTACTGCCTTTTTGGAAAGCAATCTGGCAATATCTATTAAAATTTTGAATGCATTTTCTCTGATTTGACATTTCCACACTTGGGACACTTTCCCAAAGAAATAAAATTATAAATAATGACATGCATGACAATGCTGATTACAACATTTTTCATAATGGTAAAAAAACCAGAAACTTCGATAGGGGAATTGCTGAATAAATTGTGGTATATCTATACCATGGAATATCATACAGCCATTAAAGTGATGAATTAGGGTTCTGGCAGCTGGTTTGGCAGGTTTTCAATGAATATTATTGAGTGACGAAAGCAAGAGATAGAGACCTATATATAATTCTTCTCATTTTGTGAAACAACCAACAGGAATGTGTGATGTGTTTGCATATCTACATGAACATACAAGCATGGAGGAAAACATCAAAGGATGAATTCTAAATTGTTAACCTGGATCATGTGTGGGGTGAGTGAAAGCAAGAGATGATATGTGGAAGGGTAAGAAAATACAGGATCCAATATGAGTTAGGGCAAGAAGACAAAGGCAAGCCAAAAAAAAAAAACGTGTCTAATATGTTTGACTTATTTATACATTAGATTAATTATATATGTGTGTATATATGTGTGTGTGTGTATTATATATATATGTGTGTGTGTGTGTGTGTATATATATATATAGAGAGAGAGAGACATACACGGAATTATGACCCTAATTTACACCCAGAAATACTGACCAGCACCTTATTTTAAGATAATTTTTATTACAAAAAAATACATGTTTATTATAGGAAGATTAGAAAATATAGAGATGCAAAATAATTTTTTGAAAAACCCATAATCCCTCTACCGGGAGGTAATTTTTTAAATGCATGTAATTTTTAAATATACTGTGATATTGCATGTAATTTTTAAATATACTGTGATATTGTTTTATAATTCATTCTCATTTAAATACCATGTAATTTTTAAATGCATGTAATTTTTAAATATACTGTGATATTGTTTTATAATTCATTCTCATTTAAATACCACAAACTTCTTTAATAATTAATTCTCCTTCTCATAAGTTTATGATCTCGTTTTCTAACAAACATGAAACCATCACTTTACATCTACACATCAAGTCCTTTCACAAATGTGCTTATCCTCAAACCACACATGGACTTGGGAAAGGAAGAAGCTGAGCAGCCTGGAAGAGAGGATATGAGTGTTTTGTTTTTTCCTTCTTTTAAATCTGCAGTAAACCCACATGGAAAACCTCCTCTTTCCCTCCCTCCACAAGTCAACATACTGTAACATCTTTCATGATATTGAATCTTCTATCTAGGTTAAGAACGGAATAGAATAACTTGTTGTAAATTGTGGTTCAGGGCAACATCATATGACTTTTCTAGCCCTCAAACGGTTCAACAGCATCTGTGTAATCAATGCTGCAAAACATTTTGTCTTTAGCAATTATTATAGAAAGATTTGAGATTTGGGGGATGCCTGGGTGGCTCAGTCGGTTAAGTATCTGCCTTCAGCTCAGGTCATGATCCCAGGGTCCTGGGATCGAGCCCCACATCAGGTTTCCTCTCTATTGGGAGCTTACTTCTCTCTCTGCCTGCCGCTCCCCCTGCTTGTGCTCTCTCTCTCTCTTTTTCTCTCTCTCTGACAAATAAATAAATAAAATCTTTAAAAAAAAAGATTTGAGATTTGACTTTTGGTTCTGCATATTAGAGTACTCAGTCAACTACACTTTCAGTAGAACTTATGGTCATCAATATACAACAAATCTTCAAAGGGGTTTCCATGTTGGGAATAGTTACTTTAATTTTATTATCCAGGCAATTGTCTACACGATTTGATCATTTGGATATAAAAGTTGTTGACAGAATTTAGCTCTCCCGTGCTTTATTTTTTTAAGACATGACTTACTTTACATTAATGCCCTTGTTTTGATCCCATTCTCTATTCATTCCAGAGAATAAATAACTCTGTCTTACACTCCTGAGATTACAATAAAGATCTAATAGACCAAATTTGAATCTCCAGGGCTGCCATGCCTATCTACCTTATAGATTTGAGAACTATCAAATGCCAACCAAGCCACATAAGCAACTCCCTGATCTTGTCCTTTTTTGGGATTTTTTTTTTTATTAGAGCCAAAACATGCCCCTGCTCCCCCATACACATCTTGCTCTCAACCACGTGCCCTAAGAATCTATTGGAACATGCTTCTCTCCTGAGCATTCAAAATGGAAACAGGTTTATTACTTTTAACAGCTGTCTCTTATTTATTCCAAATTAGACCCCTCTGAAAACCCAATCTGGTTAGTTTCCTCTGCGTTGGACATTTTGAATCCTCAGAGCTCCTTGAAATGCAAGTTAAACTGTTTTGTCTGCTTCATCTAGGTTGATTCTTTTTTAAAAGTCCAAACCCAACAACACACCCTTTTTCTCAAGCCATAAGCCCACATGAAAAGTGACTTTCAGTCTCCCAAATGCCGAATGGACAGCTTTAATGTCCATTTCCTACAAACTGAAAGCCAGCCAGGGTGATATTTCTCTTGCTTCATCTCATATTGCCTGGGATTCTGTAAGGTTACTGCTGACTGTCAGTTTACCCATTCTAATTAAATCGCATTCCTGTAAGAAGCAACAAGGATCATCTCAATTAGGCTGCCATATTGGCTCATTTTAGCATAACTGATTAGTTATAATCATGCAGTACTTACTTCAGTTATTTATTACTAGCCCACTTCTGCCCACAACACTGCTATAATAAGCTTCAGTATAGGTGTCTTTCTACTCTCTTCTCTTTTTCCCCAGTGGGAAATGATGAATTAATTGGTTTGAGGAAAGAGTTATGCAGAGCTGGCCCATCAGTACTGAGAACTGATTGCATGAGCTGTTTCCTATAATCCAAAAGAGTTCCACTTTTTTATATCACTTCCCAAGTTATTTTAAACGTAGTTCAGAAAGTCCCTTGCTCCAGGGAGACATTTTCAGATTTTGCAAAAGGCTTTCAAGTCCTAGAAAAGTGATTCAAAGCCAAAGGCATTGTCTGGCGGTCTCCCCTTTTATGGCAGTCGGTTAGCTGTTTGCTTCACCTGGAGACTGCAGCAAAAGAAAATTTCCTGGCTGTTGGAAGAAGCAAATAGCAATGTATTTCCTTATATAGAAAGGAAATTTTTTTAAATTACACTTCGTGAGGGATGATGTTAAAGAACATTATCCAAATTATGAGCTAATAATCATATATCATAATGGTTGCAAGAACAGGTTCTGAAGCCCAAAATTTTAGGCTCAAATCTTGTCTCCAAAAATTACTAGCTTATTACCTCTGTCTCTATTTATTTACTCATTTGTAAAATGTGAATAATAAAAGTCCTACCATATAGGGTTATTATGAGGCTTAAATGAATTCATATATGCAAAGTGTTTAGAATAGTGCTTGGAACATAGTAAATCATTAATATGTGTTCTTTTTAGTAGTCTTAGAATGGCCTAAATAAACAGTAGACAACTATTATTAACTGTTTCCTTGGCACTGTGGGAAATGTTGACACACTTAACTTAATTCTTCAAAAAGTCCAAGACTTGGAGCCCAAGATGCCGCCAGAGCGGGTGTTGCTGCTTCTCTTAATTAATCTTGTCTAATCCTATTATGCAGCAAGCATTTAGAGAATGAGTCAAATTAGTCTGTGGAGTTTGGTTATAGAAAGGGAATAGTTTTCTGGCATTTTACACCCCTGCCTCAGAGACAATTGGGTGCCAAACCCAGATCCGTGGGTTCAACTTTTCAAAAACCAGCAGACAAAATTAGAAACAATGGCAAAATTAACTAAGGTTGTCACTGATGACCTTGACAAAAGTGTATAAAGTCTTGTTCAGCACTGATCTGCTCATTTCTTTGTCTCTTTCCAAGGTAGGTTTTTCTTTCTCCCTTTTCCACCAATACATTGAATGACGGGTACAAAAGACAATTGGCTAGTTTTACTGATATTTTTCTCTCTAGGGTTACCCATTATATGAAATGAAATAGTTTAAGAAAAAAAATGCATTTATAGAAGGGATCGTCCTGAGGTAAGAATTTTAACCACAATTTATTTTATTTTCATCATAGTCTCTTGGAGAATGTATGTCCATTACTGCACTTATCGTACTAAAAATGATTTGTTGATGAATTGTGTCTCCTACTAGAGTTAAATCTTGAGAGCAGAAGCTGGTATCTCAAGTATTTTGGTATTTCAAGTATTCTGATATCTCAAGTATTTTGCTAATTTTTGGCTCTTATTAGGTATTCAAAAGTATTTGTTGAATTTAATTGAACTGGAATATATAATATTCCAATTTTATTTTAGGTAAGTATGTCTTTGAATATCTATCATGTGAAGATGTTGATTGTAATTGTACTTACGTAAAACTCATAATTATCCTGAGTTAAGGTCATATCAACCAGAAAAATATAAAAACAATGAGAATAATACAAATAATACCTTGGATTTATATTATACATCACCTTTCAGAATCACTAAATATATTTAATGCATATCATTTGTGCTGAATAATAGCATCAGCAATTCTAAACTAGATGTTAAGCTATCGTGCAGATCATGGGTCACTGATCCTTAGGACTATTCTACTAGATCATGACAATGTTCGATTTTATCTAATATTTACTCTCTGCCTATGGTGTTTATCAGTATTTTATGGGAGAGTATCTTTGCCTTCAACCCTGAAGCACAAAGACACAACCCCAAATCTGAATTTTCTTTGGTTTCTCTTCATAGATCTATCATGAGTATTTTTTTCCTAAACTCTGCTCAAAACTGTTCATACTTTCAGCCTGGATCTACTGGTAAACTTGGGCCAGTCACTTATTTCACTGGTCCTTTTTATGCTCACCTATAAATTATGGAGCACTGAGATAGCTGATATTAGAGAACTTTTAGTTCTAAAATTTCAAGGATTAAAAAGTCTTGGGAAAATACTATTCAAATTTCTTAACCAATACAGTTAACACTTGAACAACAGGGGGGTTAGGGGCATTGACCTCTCCCCAACAAAAAAATCCACATGTAACTTTCGACTGCCCCAAAACTTAATAGCTTACTTTGACTGGAAGCATTACAGATAACATGAACAGTCAATTAACACATATTTTGTATGTTAGATGCATTATATACTGTATTCTTATAATAAAGTGATCTAGAGAAAAGAAAATGTTAAGAAAATCATAAGGAAGAAAAAATACATTTATAGTACTGTTCTGTATTTATTGGGAAAAAAATGCAAGTACAAGTGGACCTGCACAGTTCAAACCCACGTTGTTCAAGAGTCAATTGTACTTTCATTTCACATCCAATGTAGAGAAGGAGGTGATGCTGCTTTCTTAACCAAGGATATGTTATGTGTAAGGACACGTTGTATCTTGGCTAGATGCCTTTCTAACCAAGGACATGATCCTTCTAAGCTGGAGCTTAGCCAGGAATCAGTACAGCATCAAATTGAGAAGCCTGAACTCGGGAATCAGACTGATAGTTCATTCCCTAAGTGTTCCATGATACAAGTGAATGCATCTACGACCAGAAACCTTCCTGTAAAATGTTGTTAATGGAGACCCAAAGGATGATTAGGAACTAGCCAGAGGGAAGGGGACAGGGCTGAATGGTCCAGGCAGAGGAAGTCACATCATGTGTGAACATCCGGAGGTCAGAGAGTGCTCTTGGCATTTACTGGGAATGCACCAGCCAGGCCATGCCTGGGGACGGGAGAGTGAGGGAGATGGGGTGGGCGCATAGGGCAGGCCAAGGGGTGAAGAGCGCTGCAGGCCCTGTTACTGTGTTGGGCTTTATCTTACGTAAACACATGGGTTTTAAATAAGTGATATGATTGTGCTCCTGTATACACAGCCTCGCTCTGGATGGGCTGCGGTCAAGAGACCAATGAAGAGAGTGAAGCAATAAGCCAGAAGAGAAATGGTGGTGGCCTTGACCAGGGTGCTGGTAGGGGAATAGGAAGATGCGGATAGTTCTGAGCGATATTTAGACAAGGAGTCAGCAGAACTTGGCAAATGATAGAATGTGAACATGAAGGATGACTTTCATGTATCAGGATTCCATACAAGAGACATCACTAGCTACCTCTCCAAGTCTCGATGTCTTTATATAATGTGGGTTATTATATATGTCCCTCATAGAGCTACTGTGAGGTTAAAAGAGTTATTACATGTAAAGCATTAACCCAGTGCCTGATGTACAATAAGCCCTCAGAAATAGTAACTATTATTTGCTCTCATAAGATAGTGTTGGTACTGAGTCTACAGGTAGAATTTTAGGGACATATAGGATTCCCTCCTTTGAGTTATAAACCGTTATTTTTAAAATATAATTATAGATGAGAGGGTCACACCTTCATGACCTGTCCTGTGCATAGCTCTATCCCAGCATTTCTCATTTTGAACTGTAAGAGCTAACACACATCTAGGTGGCTCAGCCCTCCCTAGAGTGGGAACTTCTTGAGGTCTTATTGCTCCTTTAACCCACAGAGCTTAGGAGGGTATACTTGAAAATGAATGCATGACAGAATTTAATCAGAATTTTTATCTCTGGATGAATAGCAAATAGTTGAGTGTGGAGAACTAGAGTTTTGATCCAAGATTGGGAGAAGAGAAGGAGTGGGATGAGATGGTCCTGGACAGGATAGAAGGAAAGCTGGGAGAGGAGAACCCATGGAAGGGAGGAGCTGAAGAGACATGTCACTGACACCCACTATGTTGATTAGGGGTGGGCCTTTGATTAGTTAATGAACACAGGGGGAAGAGAACAAAAAGAGGAGAGTATCCCAGAACCAGGGATTAGCATTAGGGACTGAAAAGTACCATTTGGATTTGTCTATAAGAAATCAGTAAAAAGAACAGTTTCTGTGGAATGACGACAAGAAGAGCCAAATGGCAGTGGGCTGTGGGTAGACCCAGAGGAGGGGAACAGAATCCGGGAGTGTGAGCTGGATTGCCCAGATACCTGTAGTCATGATCATCATCACCCTTTGAAATGAGTGCTTCAGATAATCAATAATTTGTGTGACGCTCTTGATTTGTAATTTAATTCAACATTTTAACATTTCTCTTTCAAGGAGATAAACCTGCTTAAAGCCCCTGCTTTTATAGAAAGCTACATCACATATAAATAAATAAAATGCAAGTACTGTCGCTGGTTAAGGGGCCGTAGATTTATGCATAAAGACTAAGCAATTAGCAATTTTCTACTGAGTAACCCTTGCCGAGTTGAGGCACATAACACACTATCCCAGCAGCATGAATATTAGGGAGACATCGGCATCATTTGTCTACCCAGTAGTGCCCCAATTAAGAGCATCTTGCAGCATTTCCCCAGATTTGTGGTGTTCACTGGGCCTTGTAGCTAAATGTATTTCACTTACTGCCTTGAGACACATGTTCCAGCTTGTTGGGAATCATTTAAGGGCTTGATAATTCTTCCTTCCTCTGTTGACATCTGGATAAATCCATTCTCATTTTCAGGCACTTCGTCTCCAATTTTAATAATGGAAGAGGCTTTGTCAAGAGAGCCTTTGTGTTTGTTTGCTTAGAGGCATATTCATATTTCTTCTTATTACTTGCATTATGGTTTCCCAGCAGTGGAAGCTTCAAAAGTAAACATGCGTAATAACCTCACTTGATGAAGAACTCAAGTGAATCTAATCAATTACGATGATACCAACTTGAGAAACTGTTGGGGTTGCTAACATGAGAATAATTTAACTCTTTTCACAATGTAATTAATAAGCATTAATTGAGTTTCTGGTTATACCTAAGACACTAAAATGCCAAGGTGGTATGGATTTCAAAGGAGAGGCTCTGTGTTCCCTCCCCTTGGAAATGTATTGTCTAGCCCTGATTGAAAGAGAAGATTGCCAATGATAGACTCACTGTGGTCAGCAGGGGGAGGACTGGGGTCAATGTGATCTTCCAGGACGGAGTACTGCCTAAGTGAATGATACTGTTGCCTCATCTCCATCTACCCAGCTAAAGCTGCCACTTTTTTATTTGCCCTCTCAAATTCCCTGTTGTACCTATCCTCTATCATGGTTTTGCACACCCCAATCCACTAAGCAATTTAGAAAGCAAAGCTACCCTCCTGCATCTTGAGCACAGCATTTAAAGACTGCACAAATGCTGTTGAATAGTCATAAAAGTAGTTAACATGTATTGAAGTCTTAGTATGCACAATGCTACAATATTCATGTCGCCTCAGGAGAGGAAGTAAGAACCTGTATTAGGACAAAGCATCAGACATAATGTCTTAAAGATATTTTGATGGGAAAAACAGAAATTCAAGATAATTTAAAGTTGGGGGGAGGGGAGAAATGGGCATTTATTGGCAGGTTATTGAAAGAGCCTATGAAAACCAAAGGCAGGAATTGAATCTAGGTCTCCAGAGGTACTGTTAACGGGAAAGCGATTTGGAACACAAGCAAGCAATCTCTCTTCCCTTGTTCCCTTATTTCTGTTTCTCTTCATTCTTGTGATTCCCTCTCTATTGATGTTTCTGCTGATTAGCATGCATATGGCACCATGTGACCACACCACAGTGCCAACCTCAAGCCCCAGGTTCGCATCACTCCATTCAAGCAAAAAGCACAGACTGAGAGTGTCACCTTGGTCCCAAATTTGTATTCCAGATAGGAAAGATACCCTAATTATCCCTGATTGGATCAGGTGCTCAGACTTGGTCTAATCAGTGGGCCGGGACGCCAGTGTCACCTTACAGACATGGCAGCTTGTGGTCCATGCCTATTGGATGAAGGCAGGCACTTCTCAGAGAAGAGTGTGGGCTCAGCAGACACTCCAAACTGTCTGCTAAACAGGGATAAGAATTGATAATTACAGAATCAATAGAACTTGGTGATCAATTGAATGTGTGCATGAGAGAAAAGGAGAAATTGGAGATGACTCCTAGGGTTCTACATTGGTGGACAACAAGGGTCCAAGATGGTAACTCTTCCATCGGGAAACCCCAAAGCAGAGGACAATGAGGGAGTGAAGGGGCCTGTAGAAGAACAGGATGAGGAAAAGGCCTCTCATGTTCAGAATAACATAACCCATCAAAGGTTTTAGCTGAGTGGTGAGCTGGGACACATGGCTGTATAAACTCCCTTCTCCTGGCTTCCACAGTTCCCCTGGGCTCCCGCATTCTATCTCTGCTGCATGAGTAGCACCACCCAGCCTGGGATGCGAAGATTTTTCTCTACAAATTGCTTGAAGTGTAGCCATAATTAAGATAGAAGAAACCACCTCCTCCCGTACCTAATGCAGTCCCAATCAGTTACTCTAAGAGGGCAAAAAGTGTGTTTATTCTGCTCATCATTGTACCCCCAAGCCTAGCATGGGCAATTACAGATGGGTAATAAATGTATATTGAATGAGAATAACTAAACATTCTCAACAAGCTATTTATAACATACCTGGGGAGAGAGAGGACTGCAGAGAATACAACCAGCATAAAATAGCTAATTTCCAAACAAGAGATTTTATTCTTAAAATAATTAAATGCTCTAGACTTAAAAGTAGGGTGGCCAACTTATCCCAGCTAGTCTGGGACTCTTCCAGTTTGAGCACTGAAAGTCCCACATCCTGGGAAATGCTTCAGTCCCTAGCCAGCCAGTTGGTCACCCAGGCAGGTGTCACTTCTCACATGGCAGGCATTAACTTATTTCCTAACAAGTAGAAGCTAAGTTTTGACCAATATGATTCTTTCTGGGCCAAGGTAAAAAGCTCATATCTCAACCCTTCTTTCCACTTAAGGCCTTCCCACTCCTTGTCTTTATCTTGTTTAGTAGGTAACTGAGATACATTTAATGCTGGAAATTGTACCATGTAATGCAAATGTGAGAATGGTGGTTTACATAGCATTCAGATCCCAAAAGAATAAATACCAGAACGGAATAGGAGGAATTCTTTGGCTGTACAGCAAACTGAATGACAACACACACAAGTATCTAAGACCTCTCTCTGGGTCCAACTTTCTGATAGTAATATTCTCTGAGAACTCTGAGAATAATGGATACAAGTAATCAGGACTTTGTAGTTATTGAAAAGGCATACCATTACTGCTGATTTGTAAATGTCATTCCAAGTCCTCGGTTTTCTTACAAGTGGGGTGTCCATGTGTCCCTATTTGCTTGGGGCAGTCTTAGATTATATCTGTTGCCCAAGTTTAATTATTAAAATTAATATTTTATTATTACTTCCTAATAATTTATTATTATTAATTATTACTATGTCCTGGTATAAAAAATATACATACGGGTTTGGGTGATAGATAATATGGTCATCATACTAATGAGCATAGCTCTGTGACTCCCAAAGCACAATCTTTCCAGTACAAATTGACACACCAAACTCTGGGAGCCCAAATGTGAAGAATTCACAGCGATGTGCAGACGACCCTTGTGCCTGACCTCCTCCCCTTCTCCCCAACATCCCAGCCCTATTCTGTTTTCTCTCCTGCTTCCTATAGATATTTGCTAGCAGATAAAAGTCACAATAGGTCTCAGCATCTTTTGACAAAAATGCACCAAAATGCCAGTCTCAGATTTAATTTCCTCTCCATATGTAGATTAACTGTTCGTTCGGAAAGAGCTACCTTTAATTCTATGTTTCTCTATCATGATTAAAATACACCTGTTTATTTTGCTGGCAAGGTTAATTTGTTTACTTCTTTTGGGAGTTTGGGCTCTTTCATTTTCTATTTTAAGATGTTGATATGACCGGACTGTGATAAGATATTATTCTATAAAGTTCTGAAGCCATGTGTGCAACTTGAAACTGAAGGGACCCAGAGGACAGTTGGGGCATTGGGTTAACTGATGCAGGAGACTAAGGGGGAGGGAAGCTTCTATCCTTCCTTTGCTTGGGTGGGTCATCTCCTGGGCTCACTTTCCTGCCTCCAAACAGTTGCCAGTCCTCTGTACTCTTGGTCCATGAAGTGTCCTCCTCTCTGGTGCTGCTTCTGACACATTCTCTTCCTTGTAGACCTTTAAATATGCTAAGCCATCCAGACTAGGAAAGAGATTTACACATCTGTGTGCTCTGTCTTGATGTGATCTTTTTATCCTTGGGTGTTAATAAGAACTACTTTTAAAAAAATCTGTTTTTATGAAAACGCATGCACATGCCACAAATTAAAATAGACCAGAAAGCTAGGAAGTGAAAGGTAACTGTCTCCTCCCCCACCCATATCCTGTTCCCACACCCCAGGTAGATACCTGTTCCTTAGGTATCTTTTCAGGAAGTGTGTACACACACACACACACACACACACACGCATGCACATACGTTTATGGAGATCTTCTATATCCAAAATACACTTCCTGAGCTCTTCTGTCTACTGAGTACAAGCCACCAGGAAGCCACACAGAGTGAGGGGGGAGGATTCAGTCCAATTTCCTCACAAATACAGACTCGCAACTTGTCTCCCTGACTACGGCTTCTGCCTGTTCCAACCCACCCTGAATATGCTGCCAGAGCCATTTTCCTAAAATACTGCTTCCCTCACGTTCTCGCCCTGTCTGTGATGTTTCCTGTAGCGTATTCCTAAATTTCTCTGCCTAGCTTTCTAAGCTTTCCTTTATCTTGCTCCCTTCTATTTATTCCAGTGTTGATTATTATCATTCCATATCCTAAATCTGAATCCTTACCTGCAGAGAGGTCAGGTTTGTTTTTTTCTCCTGGGACATGTCACCACCCTCAGTCCCATTTCTGGGCTTTTGCTCATTGCTTCCCATGCATACTTATCTTCTCTCTACCTCAGGAAATGTCCCTATAGATTAAGATTAGTCCTTGTGTTGTGTTGGGGAGGAAACTGAACCTAGGGGGAGTTAAGCGATTTCTTACAAGTCACATTTGTATTTTCTGGCAGATATAAAACTGACTCAGTAGCCTGGACCACTAGTCTTTGCTGTCAATCACACTCCTTAGATCCTAGAGGTGTTACCGCTGGGCACACCCAAAGCACCACCAAGAAAAGAGTAGATTAAGTGCAGCGAAATACATTACTTTATAGGGTTTGTTCATTGTCAGCCACGTTCGAGAAACAGAAAGTGATTAGTTTCTTCTGGAGCGGGGGTAGACCATGGTGTTGATCAGCCCTCAACAGCATCACCAGAGCTGAGCAACCTTGGCAAGTCCTTCTCCACCTTCTCATCTGCAAAATGGGGCACATAATACCTGCTGTGCCACCTGGAGTGGAGAGGAAAAAGCCCGAGACTTTTTTGTCCCATTACAGAGAATGATCTCTTATTTTGGATCATGAGGGCCCAGATTCTATTTCTTCCCCTTGTTGTCAAATGTCAAGTGTGAAGATCAAAGATAAAATTAGTCAAGCGTTTGGTATAGCGTGAAGACGCCATGAATTTAGACCTGATGATTGGCCTGGCCACCAGCCCCTCCAAGACCCGCACTCACATCGCCTGAGCTGATGAACGCCTCCACCCGTACCTGCTCGGTGCCTTCAGCACGCAGCCTGCTCCCCACCTCCAACCCGTGCTTCCTGCTGCTTCCCAAACATCCCCCAGCCAGTAGTTGTGCATCCTGTCTGCTCCCAGACACTCATCTCTGCGGGATACTCACCCTTTTACTCCCGTACTCTCTCATGCTGAACATTAGCCCGAATGACTTCCCCCCCATTGTCACTATACTCCGGCCACAATGGTCCCCCTCCCTGGATGCACCTGGATCCCTGCAAGCCCTTCCTCCACTCCTGTCAAGGCGCCTGGTGTTCACAACTGGACGTTTCTCAGTTTGGCCCATTTTACCACCTGCCAAGGTCAGGACTGTGGTCCAGGGTTGCATTATGACTTTCGGGGGCCCTAGGCACTCTTGTCTTTGTGGGCTTCTTCCTTCACAAAAAATCAGATTTTACAACTGTGTTGGTATCAAGACAAATTAATATTACCTGGGATGGATTCATTATTATATATCATTAATATTATATTCATGTTTTATTCTGATTTTAAACAAAATTATTATTAAACTATTTTTGTGGGCCCTGAAAGCATCATGAATGCTGGTGCCTTCTGCGCCTAGTGGATGCAGTAAGATGTTCTCAAGTCCAACTTTGTCATACACTTGAGACATGCAGGGAGGGAGAGGACGGGTGGAGGTAGTTAAAAAGAAGATTTAACCCTTTTTGGTCTGTCTCTAGTGAATAGTGTCTTGGATTAGTGCCTGTGCCCCCATCTCCACTGGTTCCTTCCTACACCTATCTTCTACAGAGTGGATCCTTGCGGCTCACTTTCAGGCCTAAGCCTGTTTTGGTGGATCACTTGAAGAAGGATGGATCTGTCAGAGCTTGGAGAGGCTGCACCCTTCCTCAGAAGAAGCCAGGCTGAGCTGCTTCTGCTACAGGCCGTGGCATTTGATGGTAAGACTTGGGGTGGCTGCTGGCTTCCCTCTATTTTACTGCTTTTGGGTGGTGGCTGAGATTTTTGATTGGTTGAGGAGAGCCATCCGTCCTGGAACCTGGCTTACTTGCTTGGGATGCATTCGCCTCTATGAACCTTAGGCTAAGCAACCGAGGAGCCAAGTGGCCCCAGTAGGGATGAGTCCTCAAGGAAGAGGAGGACGGCTGGGGGCAGACTTGGCCCAAGGCCTGCTTACTTGTTTTCTCTTGGAGGAAGCACAGCGACAGCACAGACACCCCCAGCAGTGGGCCCAGATAAAGCCTTGCTCAGAACCCGCTTAGTGTGGGTGAATAGTGTAGCACAGACAGGGGCCTGGCGCTTTGACTGTGGGTGGGGTTGGTCCACTCTACGGAAGAAGAAAGGAAAAGCCTTGGGGAAGGCAGGAGAAGGAGAAGCTGTCCCTGGCCCTCTTCAGACTTTCCTAATATTGGAACTTCACCCTCCGGCTGTTTTCCAGGTCAGCAGGGTCGCTCAGCCAACACTCAACAAGAGATAATTAGGAGACTTGCTCACCCTGATGAATTGTCTTCTGGTAGTTACAGGCAAGGACAGAGGTTAATGAGGATTTACCCTTGAGATGAAGGCTGAGTTCTACATTAAAATCTCTAAGTAAATGCTACATTTCCCCCTCCTTCTCTACGTGGCTGGGCTGCAGGGGCATCTGAATTTCAGCTACTTGGAGATGTAAAGTCAGATTGACAGTGTGATCTAGCAGCAAGACACCTACATATCTTAATCCCCAAATTATTCAACAATGCAACATAAATACTGACTGAGTATTGTTCTAGTACTCAGAATTAGTCAACATTAGACCTTAATATGACCAATTACAATTCAACCCGGTTATGTAGGACATTATATTTCCATCATAGTCCAGTCCTGGATCTGTTCCCAGTTTCCAGTCATTGGATTTCATTACTATGATTGGATTTTAGAGTAGCTAATTATAATCCATCAAATCAAATACAATAACAGAACTATCCCTGAGGTCAGAACTGGTCATGCAAAAGCTTATCACAGGTAGTTAGATAATGAAGGACAAGATCATAGTGGTGCCACAGCGAGGAAATAACAATTAGGCCTAAGCGTTAGAGATAATTGGATGATGCATTTAGTAGGATCAGCACTGTAAATAATTACTTAAAATACAGCAATTATTTTTAATTTTTTTTTTTTTTTTGGCCAAACAGTTTTCCCCATAGAAATGCAGTGGCAGCCAAAATGGCAAGAGTAAGGAAAAGATTCTCATCCCCTTGGGCTAGTAGACAATGGAGTTTGCTTTTTTGAACTCAGGCCAAGTGGAAGGAGTGTGATTAGAATATTTGGCAAGGAGTCTTGGGTTCAAATTCCCTGACCCGGATCCTCTCCAGGGGTGTAATCCGAGCAAATCCCTGCACTTTCCTGAGCTGTGGTGTCCTCATCTGTCAAACAGGATGATGACACTTGCTCTGCCTACCTTCCTCCATGGAGGCCCCACTGCAACAATAAATGTGAAACATAAACACCGAACATTATTATGTGGCCTAGGAAGGAAAACTAGAATTGCTGGGTGTCAGGGAGAAAAGTGTGCTTGTAGAGATAAACACAAGGCAGCATTCGCAAGCTAAATGTAAATGATTTTTATATTAGGACACATAAACTATTTCCCGTAACTACCACACTGAATATAGTATTAGTCCAATCTTGATCAATAGTATAGAAAAAAGACTGGAAAGGAAATGCTTCAGGTAGTGGCTATCTCTGTGTTGTTCCATTATGGGTGATTTTTTTTTAAATTTTGTTTATTTACTTTTTTTAGTAATCTCTACATCCAACATGGGGCTTGAACTTACAACCCTGAGATCAAGAGTCACATGCTCTTCCGACTGAGCCAGCCAGGCACCCCATGGGTGATTTTTTTTTTTTAATTTTCTCTATACATTTCTCTATGTTTTCATTTTTTCTCCAATACACACATGTTGCCCTTTTGGTTGTTTTTGTTACCTTTATATTAGAAAAGACATTTAATCTTCTAAAAATATGAAATCATGTAGGCAAACCTCCTGAGGTTACAGACGGGAAAACCAAGGCCCAAAGAGATGAAGCCCTTGCTTTCTACCTTGTCACTAGCAGAGCCAGGACTAAAATCCAGGTAGCCTGACTCAAACCCATTGCTGTTTACATTTCCCTCTCTGCAATTATTCATGAGTGCAAAACATATACAAATTAGAAAATGAGTTCCTTTACTTGAGCTTCAAACACATCCCTGTTAGGGGCTGGGCCTTAGATAGGTAAGGGTTTCCAAAACTTCTCCCCTAAATTTCCAGGGGCCATAAAAGAAGGGGTTAATCATGAGGCAGGGGATGAACCTAATCCTTCAGAGAAAAATTGGAGGAAAAAAGCCAAGCATATAAGGTAGAGGAAGCATACTGTAATGGAAGAGCTCTGATTTAGGAGATGGGTGATCTAATTTCTAGAGTCATTATTCTAATGACTGCCACTAATTAGCTATGTGACTGTAGACAACTCTCTTAATCTCTTTTCTCGGTTTTTTTCCTAAAAAAAAAAAATAAAAGTGGAAATCTGTGCCAGCTAATATCCATGTTTCTTTCAAGTGATAACATTTGATTTAAAATACAGTGCATTTATTTACCTTAAACACAAAAGAAATGTATGCAAAATACGTACTTTTCACAAACAAGCCTCTTTTTTTTTTTTTTAAAGATTTTTATTTATTTATTTGAGAGAGAGAGAGCACATGAGAGGGGGGAGGGTCAGAGGGAGAAGCAGACTCCCTGCTGAGCAGGGAGCCGGATGCGGGACTCAATCCAGGGACTCCAGGATTCTGACCTGAGCCGAAGGCAGTCGCTTAACCAACTGAGCCACCCAGGCGCCCAAACAAGCCTCTTTTCACAGACATTAACACAAAGCAAAATCCATTTTTGTAAAAAGAGATCAAAATAATAAATATAATGCAAAACTCGGTATTTTAAATGCAAACAACAAGTAGAAGCAAATGCAAAATCAGTTTGACAGGAATACAAAAATCTTCCCCAGCAGTTTTAGCGGTGGATTGGTTGTAATTAGGGGAACAAGGAAGGGAGCCCAGCAAAGACTAGGACAGCAAGAAGGTAGTGTGCCATAAAATTCTTTGCAGAGACAAACACGGTGGAAGGAAGGGCAAATGTTGCCCAACTTCACTACACATGGTTCCCAAGTCCTATTGCCCACCTCTGGGGAGGGTGTCTGGTGGGGGCTCCAATGAGGCCTCCTAACTTTTGTGATTCCTGTGTTGGGGTGGTGGTGGTGATGGAGTTGGCATTACCCACCTGTGCTATTGTTGCATAGGGGTTTCGCCGGTTCATCCCTAGCCATTGATTCAGATTGTCCCTCTCCCAACCAAATCCTCTCCTCCTCTCCTCTCCTCTCCTCTCCTCTCCTCTCCTCTCCTCTCCTCTCCTCTCCTCTCCTCTCCTCTCCTCTCCTCTCCTCTCCTCTCCTCTCCTCTCCTCTCCTCTCCTCTCCTCTCCTCTCCTCTCCTCTCCTCTCCTCTCCTCTCCTCTCCTCTCCTCTCCTCTCCTCTCCTCTCCTCTCCTCTCCTCTCCTCTCCTCTCCTCTCCTCTCCTCTCCTCTCCTCTCCTCTCCTCTCCTCTCCTC